>NC_064856.1:43159080-43459080 GCF_024139225.1 Suncus etruscus
ATTAGCCCCTTGTCTGACGGGTATTGGATGAATAGTTTCTCCCATTTTGTGGGTGACTTTTGTATCCAGGCACTATCTTCTTTGAGGTACAAAATTTTTGCAGCTTAATATAGTCCCATCTGTTTATCTCTATTTCCAATTGTATGTAAAGTGCTGTTTCTGCCTTGAAGATGCTTTTAGTCTCAGTGTCACAGAGTATTATACCTACATGTTGTTCTATATACCTTATGGCTTTGGTCTGATATCCAGGTCATTAATCTATTTGGATTTGACCTTTGTGCTAAATGTTAGATGTTAGATATGCTAGATGTTATATGGAGGTCTGAATTCCCTTTTTTGCAAGTGGCTGACCAATTGCTCCAACACCACTTGTTGAAGAAGCTTTTCTTGTTCCATTTTGCATTTCTTGCATCTTTATAGAAGATTAATTTACTGAATATCTGGGGCACATTCTTTGAATACTCATGTTTATTCCACGGATCTTAGGGTCTGTCTTTATTCCGGTTTCAAGCTGTTTTAA
This sequence comes from Suncus etruscus, assembly GCF_024139225.1. Classification (NCBI taxonomy): domain Eukaryota; kingdom Metazoa; phylum Chordata; class Mammalia; order Eulipotyphla; family Soricidae; genus Suncus; species Suncus etruscus. Next base: position 43,159,601 of record NC_064856.1, read on the forward strand.
TGACTATAGCTTTGTAATATAATTTAAAATTTGGGAAGTGATACCTCCCATATTCCTTTTCCTAAGGGTTGCTTTATCTATTCTTGGGTACCCATTGTTCCAAATAAATTTAAGGAGTGTTTGAGCCACTTATTTGAAGAATGCCATGGGTATCCTTAGTGAACTTTGTACCATGCTTTGGGGAGTATTGCCATTTTAATGATGTTATTCCTGCCAATCCATGAGCAGGGTCTGTGTCTCTATTTGCTTGTGTCCTCTTTTATTTCTTGAAGCAGGGTTTTGCTGTTTTATTTGTATAAATCCTTCACTTCTTTAAGTTGGCACAAAAATATTTTTGTTTGTTTGACACTAATGTGAATGGGTCTTTTTTTAAATGTCTATTTCTTCTCTATCATTATTGGTTTATAAAAAGCCATTGATTTTTGCGTGCGAATTTTGTAGCCTGCCAATTTGCTATATAAATTTATTGTTTCTAGAAGCTTTATGGTAGAGTCTTTAGGGTTTTATAAATATATTATTATGTTATCTGCAGATGGTGAGAGCTTGACTTCTTCCTTTCTTAACTGGATGCCCTTGATATCTTTTTCTTGCCTAATCACTATGGCAAGAACTTCCAGTACTATGTTGAACAGGAGTGGTGAGAGAGCAGCCTTGTCTTGTATCAGATTTTAGAGGAAATGCTTTTAGTTCATCACCATTCAGAATAATATCTGCCCTTAACTTGTGATACATGGCCTTTACTATATTGAGAAAAGTTCCTTCCATTCCCATTTTGATGAGTGTTTTTATCAAGAATGGGTGTTGGACCTTATCAAATGCTTTCTCTGCATCTATTGATATGACCATATGAATTTTTGTTGATATGGTATATTATGTTGATTGATTTATGTATGTTAAACCTCCCTTGCATTCCTGAAATAAATCCTACTTGGTCATGGTGTATGACCTTCTTCATGAGGCATTGGATCCTATTCATGAAAATTTTGTTGAGAATTCTTTGCATCTGTGTTTAACAGGGATATTGACCTGTTGTTTTCTTCTCTTGCAACATCTCTGTCTGTTTTTGGTATCAGGGTGATGTTAGGTTCATAAAAACTGTTTGGGATTGTTCAAGATTTTTCAATGTCTTCAAAGAGCCTGAAAAGGATTGGGAGTAGTTTCTCTAGAAAGGTTTAAAAATAGTTTGTCAATCAATCTAGGCCTGGGCTTTTGTTTTTAAGAAAAGTTTAGATTACTCTTTTAATTTCCTCAGTAAGATGGGTCTATTTAGATATGCTAGATCATCATGGTTTAACAGTGGAAGGTAGTAGGAGTCCAAGTTCTCATGTTTTGTGGCATAGAGTTTCTCAAAGTAGTCTCTGATTACCTTTTGAATCTCTGCTGTATCTGTAATGATCTTACCCTTTTCATTTCTAATCTGATTTAATAATTTTCTCTTTCTGTGTTTCTTTGTGAGTTTGCTAGTGGTTTATAGATCTTGTTTATATTTTCAAGGAAGCAATTTTGCTTCTGTTGGTCTTTTGAATTATTTAATTTACATTTTATTTATTTTTGCTCTAGGCTTTATTATTTCCTTCTGCCTATTTTTGGCTCCTTTTTTATCATTCCCTAATTTTAATAGCTTGTCATTAAACTTTTTCTGTAGGTCCTTTCTTCCTTTTTGATGTGTTGGCAAAGCTAGAAACTTTCCTCTTAGTACTTCATTGTCATTTGTTTCTAGAAATGTTTTGATTTCCTCTTTGATTTCATCTCTGACTCACTGAATGGTCAGCGGTGTGCTGTTTGATTTCCAGATGCCAAAGTTTTTCTTCTGTAACCCTTTGAAGTACACTGCTAATTTTAGTGCCTTGTGTTCTGAGAAGGTAGTCTGTACAATTTCTATCATCTTGATTTTATGATGATAGTTTTATGGGCCAGCATGTAATCTCTCCTAAAAAATGACCCTTGTGCATTGGAGAAGCATGTGTATCCAGTTTTCTAGAGATGGAGTGACTATATATATATATATATATATATACTAGTCCATTTTCTTCCATTTCTCTTTTCAGAGCTTGTATATTCTTGTTGGGTTTCAGCCTGCCTGACCTATCAAGGGATGACAGAGCAGTGTTGAGATCTCCTACTATTATTGTGTTGCTATTGATGTTTTCTTTTGGGTTTGTCAACAATTGTATTAAATATTTTTCTAGTCCCTCATTATGTTTGTATATGTTTAGAAGAGTGATTTCTTCCTGCTGTACATATCCTTTGATTAGTAATAAATTACCACCTTTGTTCTTTACAACTTTTCTGAGTCTAAACTTTTTGTCATCTAATATTAATATGGCCTTTCCAGCTTTTTTAAGAGAGTTATTTGCTTGGATAATTTTCTTCCAGCCTTTTATTTTGAATCAATGTTTATTCTCACTATTTAGAATGTTGATTTCAGCTTTTTCATCTATCATGCCACTCTGTGTCTCTTAGCTGCTTTTAGTCCACCACTGTGTCTCTTAACTGCATTTAGTCCATTGACATTGAGAGAAAGAATTGTCATGGGATTTAGTGTCATCTTTGTGTATAAGTTTAGTGTGTCTGTTGAATTTGTTAAGGACTTCTATTTTTATCTGTTCTCATATTTTTGAGTATTTTTTCCATTGTCTGATTGTTTGCTTTAAGGTTCTTTTCCAGCCTCTTCTGCTGTATGTAGTTGTTCTGCATCTCATCTTTCAGCTTGCTGATTCCATCCTTGGTTGCTTTTACTCTGAGAGGCTTTTCATGGAGTTTTTAATTTCATCTACTGAGTTTTTTTTCAGTTCTGTTATTTCATTTTGGAGTTTTCTGATTTCTATCTTTGTGTTCTTTTCAGCTTGGTCTATTCACTCTGATTTCTATGAGCATCCTCCATATTACTACTCTAAACTCCATGTCTGAAAGATTAACTATGTGGTTTTCACTCTTTGGGTCATCAGAGCTGTCATCTTTATTTTCTATGCATGCTGTTGTCCTGCGTTGTTTCCCCATTGACACACTTGTAGTGTGGATTTCACTGCCTGTCATGGTGGGGTTCAGGGGCTAGGAGATGTGCATGTCAACTTAGCGAAGTAGAGCAGCCATGCTCTTTTCTGCTTTTCTGTTTCCTGGGCTCTCAATCTCTGTTTAGGGCTCTCAATCTCTATCTTTTATGTGAGTCTTGCTAATGGTTTATTGATCTTATTTATTTTTTTCAATGAACCAACTTGTTTTCATTGATCTTTTGTATTTTATTTTGGGTTTTCCATTAATTAATTTCTGCTTTATGTTTTATGATTTCTTTCCTCCTGGTGGATTCACCTAATTTTGTTCTTTATTTTACAATTTCTTAAGAAGTGTCATTAAGTTATTTATGCAATCTCTTTCTTCCTTCTTAATGAATGTGTACAAAACTATAAATTTTCTTCTTAATACCAATTTTATGTGTCTCACAAATTCTATTGTGTCATGGATATTTTTATGAGACCCCATTGAACCTATATAGTGTTCTGTCCAAAGATGATGAGTTTATTTATTTTACTTTGATGACACACCGCATGGTATTATGAGAGATCACCTAGCTTTCTGCTCAGGACTCACTTTTGGAAGTGCCTAGGGACGGTATGTATAGATTTGAACCAGTATTGCACTGAGCACTATATTGAAAGAATAATATAATTACACAATGTATATACATATATGCATATTCTCACAAATAAACAAGTGTAGACTGTATTAATAATTAAATTATGGTTGTTTGTTCTTTAAATTCTAATTTTTACACTTAAATACTAACTGCAACTATATGACGTATGATAGATATTACTTCCCACTGAATTTTAACCTAGCATCAAAATGGGGGTCTTTTGGGACCCCAAACATTGTAGTGATTAAGGCGTTATAACTAGCTCTGTGCTCAGGGTCATTCCTGGCAGAATTGGTGAATTATATGGGATTATATGGGATACTAGGGATCAAACCTTGGTGGGTCACATACTATGCATTTATGTGCCCTCCTTGCTGTTTTATCACTCTGACCCCCCCAACATAATATCCTTTATTGGAAACTAATTTATTCTGAATCACACAATTCACTATCATGTCTTTCTGCTTAAATTGAGAACAAGTCATTGATACTTACTTTATATTTAAATGATAGATCATTTACTCAGTCTTTCAATTAAGGTTTGCCCAAATTCTTCTATACTATATTTAGTCTATAAGTAATTGTGAGGAAAACCTTTTAAAACCCATTTTATAAATTCTTCTTATCTTCTTGTAATAAAGTCCACTATATCTCCTTAGATTAATGTCTACTTTGATCTCTAGATATAAGATAAATCAAAAGACTTTTCAATTTTTTAAATTTTGATTATATTGGCTTACATATCTTTCACAGTAGTATTTTAGGTACATATTAACATTGAATCAAGGGAATATCCATCACCAAATTTGTCCTCCCCCCTCCTTATTCCCTTTCTGCAACCCATATCCTTCACCATCACCCTGGGCTGCTAAAGTAGGTGGTCCCCTCTTTGTCTATCTTACTATTAGTGATCATCTCTCTGGTCCTGGTATCCTCCCTTGTTTCCCCCTCTATTTGAGAGGCAAAGCTAGATAATTTGAGTTATGTGGTTTTGTTTAAAGGAAAAAAAAAGCAATAGAATGTGGTAAAAAGAATAAGCTAAAAGAGACCCCAGGAAAAACACCCCTAGTCACAATGATGAATCCCAAAGATATAAATAGAATACTGCAAGCAGCAAGATCGAAAAAGGAAATTACATTCAAAAAAGCATCCTTGAAATTTACAGCAGACCTGTCACCAGAAACAAACAAGGCCAGAAGACAGTGGTGGGATATAGTGACAAAACTCAATGAAATAAATGCTTCGCCAATAATATTTCCCCCAACAAAACTCACTTTCAGGTTTGAAGGAAGTATACATGGCTTCACAGATAAACAACAGCTCAAAAACTTTACAGACTCAAAACCAGCCTTAAAAGAAAAACTGAAAGATCTATTTTAAAACAAGACAGACCAACAAACACACCAAACTTCTACACAAAGATGGCAATAAATCCCATGACAATTATCTCTCTCAATGTCAATGGACTAAATGCACCAGTTAAGAGGCACAGAGTGAAGAAATGGATCAAAAAACCGAACCCAACCTTCTGCTGCCTACAAGAAACACACCTGAATAGTCAGAATAAACATAGACTCAAAATTAATGGCTGGAGGAAAACCATCCAAGCAAATAACACCCTTAAAAAAGCTGGGGTGGCCATACTTATATCAGATGACACAAACTTTATACTCAGAAAAGCTGTAAGGGACAAAGATGGACATTATGTACTAATCAAGGGGTATGTACAGCAGGAAGACATCACTCTCCTAAACATATATGCACCCAATGAAGGACCAGCAAAGTAGTTAATACAGTTGTTGACAAATCTGAAAAAGGATACCAATAATAACACAATAATTGTGGAGACCTCAACGTGGGCTTGTCAACACTTGATAGGTCAACCAAATTGAAACCCAACAAAAATATATTAGACCTGAAAAGAAAAATGGAAGAAAGAGGCCTAGTAGAGATATATAGGACATTCCATCATCAGAAACCTGGATACACATTCTTTTCCAACGTACATGGGTCATTCTCCAGGATAGACCACATGCTGGCACATAAAACATACCTCCATAGCATCAAGAAGATAGAAGTTTCGCAGGCTAACTTTGCTGACCACAAGACTCTGAAGTTAGATGTGAACTACAAAGAGACACAGAAGAAAAAATTTAACTCTTGGAAATTAAACAGTCTACTACTGAACAACAAGTGGGTCTGAGAGGAAATCAAAGAGGAAATAAAAAATTTCCTGGAAACAAACAACAATGAAAACACAAACTATCAGAACCTATGGGATACAGCAAAAGTGGTACTGAGAGGAAAACTTATAGCTTTGCAAGCACACATCAGGAAGAAAGAAGGAGCATACATGAATAGCTTAATGATGCAGCTTATAGAATTAGAAAATGATCAACAAAAGGAATCAAAAATAGGGAGACAGAAGGAAATAACAAAGCTGAGAGCAGAAATCAATGAAATGGAAACACAAAAAACAATCCAAAAGATCAATGAGAGCAGAAGTTGGTTCTTGGAAAAAATAAACAAGTTTGATAGACCATTGGCAAAACTCACAAAGGAAGAGAGAGAGAAACTTGATAATTGATAATTAGAAATGAAAAGGGGGAGATCACTACAGATACTGCAGAGATTCAAAGGGTATTCAGAGAATACTTTGAGAAACTCTATGCCACTAAATATGAGAACCTGGATGAAATGGATAAATTTCTAAACTCATATAACCTTCCACGGTTGAATAAAGAAGATGTAGCATATCTAGACACCCCCATCTCTATTGAGGAAATTAAAACCATAATCAAAAATTTGCCCAAAAATAAAAGCCCAGGTCCTGATGGATTCACTAATGAATTCTTTCAAACCTTTCAAGAGGAGCTACTACCAATCCTGGTAAGACTCTTTTATGAAATTGAAAAAAAAAGGAACACTTCCAAATAGCTTTTATGAAGCCAACATCACCTTAGTACCAAAACCAGATAGAGATTCTGCCAAAAAAGAAAATTAGAGACCAATATCTCTTATGAACAGAGATGCAAAGATCCTCAACAAAATCCTGGCAAATAGGACCCAATGCCTCATCAAGAAGATCATTCACTATGATCAAGTAGGTTTCATCCCAGGAATGCAAGGCCTGTTTAACATCCGTAAATCTATCAACATAATACACAACATCAACAACAAGAAAAATAAAAGTCACATAGTCATATCAATAGACGCAGAAAAAGCATCTGATAACGTTCAACACCCATTCTTGATGAAAAAATCTCAGCAAGATGGGAATAAAAAAAAACCTTTCTCAATATAGTTAAGGCCATCTACCACAAGCCAGTAACAATTATTATCCTCAATGGAGAAAAACTAAAAGCATTCCCTCTAAATTCTGGTACAAGACAAGGCTATCCTTTCTCACCACTCCTAGTCAACATAGTACTGGAAGTACTTGCTTTAGCGATTAGGCATGAAAAAGATATCAAGGGAATCCAGATAGTAAAGGAAGAAATCAAGCTCTCACTGTTTGCAGATGACATGATATTCTACTTAGAAAACCCTAAAGACTCTACCAAAAAGCTTCTGGAAATAATAGATTCATATAACAAAGTGGCAGGCTACAATATTAACACACAAAAATCAATGGCCTATTTATACACCAATAATGATGGGAAGAAATGGACATTAAGAGATGAAACCCCATTCATATTAGTGCCACACAAACTCAAATATCTTGGAGTCAACCTGACTAAAGATGTGAAGGATCTATACAAAGAAAACTATAAAACACTGCTCCAAGAAATAAGAGAGGACAGGATCAACATCATTAAAATGTCAGTACTTCCAAAAGCATTGTACAGATGTAATGCGATTCCTTTAAAAATACCCATGACATTCTTCAAACAAGTGGATCAAACACTACTGAAATTCATTTGGAACAATAAACACCCTCGAATAGCTAAAGCACTTTTTGGGAAAAGAAATATGAGAGGCATTACTTTCCCCAATTTTAAGCTGTATTACAAAGCAATAGTTATAAAAACAGCATGGTATTAGAATAAAGACCCTCAGATCAGTGTAATAGGCTTGAGTACTCAGAGAATGTTCCTCAGACATATATCCACCTAGTTTTTGATAAAGGACCAAGAAAGCCTAAATGGAGCAAGGAAAGCCTATTCAACAAGTGGTGTTGGCACAACTGGTTAGCCACTTGCAAAAAAGCGAACTCAGACCCCCAGCTAACACCATGTATGAAGGTAAAATCCAAATGGATTAAAGACCTTGATATCAGATCTGAAACTATAAGGTATATAGAACAACATGTAGATAAAACACTCTATGACATTGAGACCAAAGGCATCTTTAAGGAGGAAACAGCACTCTCCAAACAAGTGAAAAAAGAGATAAACAGATGGTACTATATTAAGCTGAGAAGCTTCTGCATCTCAAAGGAGATAGTGCCCAGAATATAAAACCCACCCCCTGAGTGGGAGAAACTATTCACCCAATACCCATCAGATAAGGGGCTAATCTCCAAAATATACAAGGCACTGACAGAACTATACAAGAAAAAAACATCTAACCCCATCAAAAATGGGGAGAAGAAATGAACGGACATTTTGTAAAAGAAGAAAGGCAAATGGCCAAAAGGCACATGAAAACATGCTCAACATCACTAATTGTCAGGTAAATGCAAATCAAAACTACTATGAGGTACTACCTCACGCCACTGAGATTAGCACACATCACAAAGAAGGAAAACAAGCAGTGCTGGCCGGAATGTGGAGAAAAAGGATCTCTTTTTCACTGCTGGTGGGAATGCCATCTAGTCCAACCTTTATGGAAAGCAATACGGAAATTCCACCACAAACTGAAAATTGAGTTCCCATACGTTCAAGCTATACCATTCCTAGGAATATACCCAAGGAATACAAAAATACAATACAAAAATCCCTTCCTCACACCTCTATTTATTGCAGCGCTATTTACAATAGCCAGACTCTGGAAACAACCAAGATGCCCTTCAACAGATGAGTGGCTATAGAAACTGTGATACATATACACAATGGAATATGATTCAGCAGTCAGGAGAGATAAAGTCATGAAATTTTCCTATACATGATGTACATGGAATCTATTATGCTGAGTGAAGTAAGTCAGAGAGAGAGAGAGAGAGAGAGAGAGAGAGAGAGAGAGAGAGATATGCAGAATAGTCTCACTCATCTATGGGTTTTAAGATAAATGAAAGACATTTTTAACAGTATCTCAGAGACAAGAGAGATGAGGGCTGGTAGGTGCAGCTCATGATATGAAGGTCACCACATACAGTGATAAGTGCAGTTAGAAAAATAACTACACTGAAAACTATCATAACAATGTGAATGAATGAGGGAAGTAAAAAGCCTGTCTTGAGTACAGGTGTGGGTGGGGTGGGGAGGAGGGAGATCTGGGTAATTGGTGGTGGGAATGTTGCATTGGTGAAAGGGGGTGTTCTTTACACGACTGTAATCATACAACTATAATCATATTTGTATTCACGGTGTTTGAATAAGGATAATTAAAAAATAATAAATAAATAAAATAAGCTGAAAATGGGCAGAGTCCTTCTAGAGGCTTTCAACCTCAGTTTGAGAGAGGACATGAAAGAGGTAATTGAAACACCACGATACAGAAAGAAATATCAAATTAAGTATCCAGTGAGCACTAGAGTAATAAAGACAAGCACCACACAATGGTCTCTGTTCTGAAATCAAACCATGCTGGAGAGTGCAAAAAGAAAGAGAAAGATAAAATAAAATTGGAGACATCAACTTCAATATCTACACCAAAATAAAGACGTCAAAAATATCAATCAATCTTATTTTTTTTAATCGTTTTTGGGTAGGGGACCTGTTTCTGTTATTCCCTCTGTCCACCCCCAAATACACTGACAATATAATGTAGCACCAATTCTCCCTGCAAAGGCACACTAAATAAAGGGGAAATCTTACATATATATAAAAAAAAAGAGCTCTTATCTACTAGAGATAGGAACTCATAGTTGTTTACAATACAGGGATATCTCCTACCTGGAAAATATGTCATGTGGTATCAACTTAGACCTCAGGTGATTAGATACCATTCATCCAGCCTTGAACCCTGGATCTCAGACATAGAAATGGCACAGTTCTTCACAACAGCTGCAGGAAACAAATCCCATCCAGGACACCCTTAATACTGCGGGGTCAACAACAAGGGCCAGCTCTAACATGATATCCTGACAAGGAGGAAAATGTGAACAACTTGACCTTAGAGCAGATTAGCCTACCCTACCAGCTAACTACATGACAAAACCAGAAGATTTGGCACCCTTTGGTAGGTCCAAAAGCCAAGATCGCGATTTACAGATGACTGGCTGATAGAACCACGACCAGACTGTAGACATCTTGGGACCAATAAAAAAAGCCCTAGTTTAGGGTTTGAACTATGACCTGTACAACAATCATGATCCCCAGTCCCAAAGGTCCTGCAGAGACAATTGTAACGGAATGGGGCTTCTGGAAGCACAAAGAAAGACGCTATCCTAGGTGCCATCCTAGTCTCAGTGCAAAGACCAAGATCACCAACCACAGAAGATGGATTAAAATGACACTGAGGGAACAGAACCTCTAGAACCACAAAGACTGACTTCATCATAAATCCCATCTCAGGATCTGTGCAGATACTGAGACCTCTAAACACAGAGCTCTGATTGTATCACCCTGGACAGAGCAGAAGTCTTCCAAACACCACAAAAACACCACCGGGAGAGTAAATGATCCTGAGCAAAGCCTAGAGTTGATCCCATGACAGTATGCTCCAAGGACGGAGAAACCCCATATTTCTTAGGCCAAGTGAATTCCTTTTCAAATGACCCCAATATTTACTGTGCCAGGGCAGGAGGGAAAAAACAAAAATACAAAAAGCACAAAACCTTGGTTATTATATATATATATATTTACCTTCATTTATAATTATTATTATTTTTATTTACCTATCTATTTTGGTCGATTTCTCTGTTTAGGTGTGATTATTGAAATTGTTGTCCCCAGTTATACTTATTTTTTCTCTCCCTTTCTTTTCTTACGTTATGTGCTATGCCATGTTTCTTATTTCAAGACCATGGCGTGTTTTTTGTATGTTTGTTTGTTTTCGTTTGTTTTTGTTTGTTTTGTTTTGTTTGTTTTTTTTTTTTTGTGGTGCTTATCGATATAGCTGGAGTCCTCACTGGACATTTGACACTTCTTTTGGTACTGGTGGAGTGTTTCACCTTCTCTTTCTCCTTCATCTCCCAAATCGATGATGAGAGCCTCTAGAAAGATTCCGCCCATTTTCAGGGTATTAGACTCTTACCCCAGTTTATTACTTTTCTCTTTTTCAGGCAAAACCACGCAACTTGAAATAGCTAGTTCTGCCTCCAGTTAGAGGGGGAAATAAGGGAGGCATCAAGACCAAACAGGTCCAAGACTACTAAGTAGTAGGTTAGATACAGAGGGGACCACATACTCTTGCCGCCCTGGGGGTGAGGGAAGAAGAAATGGGAGAGAAAACAAAAACGGAGGAATAGGGAGGACAATTTGGTGATGGGAATCCCCCCTGATTTTATGTAAATATGTACCTAAAATATTATTGTCAACAATATGTAAGCCACTATGATAAAAATAAAAATTATATTAAAAATATCAATCAATCAATAAATATATATGAAAAAATTATTATTTTGTGTTTTTTTTCCCCCTGCATAGGCACAGTAACTATTGGGGGATATTATAGAGTCAATTCCCTTGGCCTAGGAGATACAGGGTTTCTCCACCCCTGAAGTATACTGTCATGGGATTAACTATAAGACTTTTCAATTTTAAGATGACTCATTTGATTTGAATTATTTGTATATGTTTTTGATAAAATCATAACATTTATAAAGATACTAGTTTAGAGCTAGTTAGTAAAGCAGGTAAGGAGCTTGTCATGCATTTGGCCAACATGAATTTGGTTCCCTGGCACTGGAGTATGACCAGGAGTGATCTTAGTGAATGAACAGATTTGACCACACTAAAAAACAAAAGAACACAAATACTACATTTTTATTTCACTTACATATCAGTTCTTCTACTGCCTGTACAGTATCTTGCCATGCAGTTCTGTACCAAAACTTTTGTATCATATCACAATCTCCAATTGTGGACACTTTTCCACTATATTTTCCTTGATTGTTTTGCATAGCACAGCCAAAACTTCACATTCCAATCTTGGTTTAACCGTTTATCTTATTTAGGCTCCCTCATTATTTAGAGATAAAATTTTAAGAAAAGAAAAAGAAATAGCAAGAATCACTATTATGCCATAAAAATGCTAATATAGTATTCTGGAAAGTGTGAGCTAGACATTTAATTTAAATGCACTCAGCTTAAAGAACTGATTAAATGTTGAAAAGACAATAATAGATAATTTGACCTTCAGAATAATAAATTACAATATGATTTATCATGAGAATGTTATCACCTCTCAGACATTTTTTCAGAAATGGTGCCATATTTGAATGTAAACTTGTTGCTATGATTCTCTGTGTTCTTTCATTGCTTCTGAGATATTTTTTGAAGGTCATTAAAAAGCTCCTGATGAAGAATTTGCATTTATCTTCACTAGCATTTCTTAGTGATATTCCAAAAATTCCTTTATTTTATATTAAAATTTATCTTCTCAGTATTGAAAATAAAATAAGTTGTTATAAATAATTGGCATTATTTTATCAAGTATAAGACATGCTCTTTGATTTTCATATTGTAATGGATGCATACTCATTCAATTTTATTCTCAAAATTTATAAGATGGGTCAGGGGATCCATTCCACTATATCTATAACTTTGGCATAAGACACTACTATTACTTGCTGTCAAAAGACTACATGTTTTATAATGGACCATTTTGCCTTAGTTTTACAAGCATTTACCATTTTGTGGTAGGCTGTTATTTTCCTCAGTTTTATGTCACCACAGTAAAGAACTACATCACTTTTGGAAAATTTTTGATATAAAATAATTTACAATTTTTAGAAGTGATAAATCACCATTTTTGTTTTTAATTGGATTCCAGACTTTCTAGGCAATTTTTTCTAAACATAGTTAAAAGCCATAAAGCACATTTTACTCATCAAACTGAAGTTTACCATATGCGTGTATGTGTGTGTGTGTGTGTGTGTATGTATGTTCAATAGTGATAGTTTAGAAACACTAAATTAGTGTTTCTCCAAAGTGTGTGATACCTTCAGTATTTGAAGCACTAAAATAATTTAGGGGGACCATTATTGTCTCTAGTACCATTAAGGCACAGTGGGTCTTTTGTTATCTTACAGATAATTTCCAGAGAGATGATAATTATGTTTTTCAATACTTTTTCCAACAAATCAGTTATAAAAATCAATGGATGCATGTTTCGATGTATGTACAACATTCCAGTTAGGAAATTCATAATAACAGAAAAAAGAATAGTGATTACTTAGATCTAGGATGAACCATGTAGAATAACTATAATAATGAATAACTAAATTGATGAACTGGGGTTATAAATCTCTTTTGGCACCTTTTTATTTTTAACTTGTAATATTCTAAAAATGCTGTACTGTTCAAAATAACATTGTATTATTTATTGTAGTCTTTGGGTCACACTTATCAGCGCACATGTTTGATTCCTGACTCTGTGATCAGGGAACATTCCTGGCAAACATGGGGAAACATATATTGTGTTGAGGATAAAACTAGATCAATTATTTTAAAAGACTAGTGCTTTATCTACTGTACTGGTCCATGAACTCTGTTCATTTTTAAAAAGATTAATGTTGGAGCTGGAGCGGTGGCACAAGCAGTAAGATGTCTGCCTTGCCTGGGCTAGCCTAGGATGGACTGTGGTTTGATTCCCCGGCATCCCATATGGTCCCTCAAGCCAGGAGTGAGGGAGTAACCCCTGAGCTTAACCGGGTAGGCCCATAAAACAAAACAAAACAAAACAAAAAGATTAATGTTATGTGATGTGAATTTAATCTCATGTCAAAATATTTTCTATTTGTTAATAGTAATAGTAACAGCATAAAAATAAAGTAAAATTAATTTTAAATATAGTATCAGAAATTCAAGTTTATATACTCAATGCATATTATCATATTGATTTGTTTTATTTTAAAATATATTTATATATTTTACATACACATCACTATGATAAAGTTTATAAAATTTAAAAATTATGTTAATTTTATTCAGTAGTAGTCAATGAGAAAGTCCACATCATTTATGTATGACATAGTTGAAAAATACTTGATATGAGCACTCAAAAATATGGTAATTGTTTTGCATATGACCATTTGGGATTTGATACTTGTATTGCATATGGTTTCCAGAGAATCTTACCAGGAGTGATTCCCCCAAATGAGCAAGCCTTATGCATGTCAAATTATACTCCACAAAACTAAGATATAAATGGTTGGACTCTGTCCCATCATAATTATGTAATAACTGACTGAAATTTTGGATAGTGATTAGGTCCTTCTTCATAAAAACCTTCTAGCTATAATTGGTAAACATAGTTGTATCACCAACAAATGACATGGGGGTATTCTTTACATTACTTTGTGACTATAAATATTAGATATTTTAAAATTAAAACTAAATCCCATCTTAATTAATACAAACACTAAGTATAACTCTTAGAAGTGAGTTTTAGTGTTGATTTCTGAAAATATTGTTTTAATATTGAAATCAAATATTAATGATTTTTCATGTATCTACTTCAAATAGCACTGTTAAATAAAATAATTAATGGTACATGCTTTGCAAAGTTTCTGATATATTTGTTACTTAATAAGTATAAACTGTGATTATATTAAAAATCAGGACAGCTTCTCAAATGATTTTAGATAAAATTCCTTTATAAATGGAAATTTAGACCGTAAAGCTGTCACATATTTGTAATTATTTTATAAAAATTGTAACCTACTTTTTATATCCTTTTAATAAGTTCTTATATTACTTTTTTAAAGTACTTTTATATCTTTATTAATCTTGAAATTATATTTTATCAAAGTAAAAGCATATGCATATCAATACTTTCAATCATAAAAAGAATAAATATTATGACTATTTTTCAATATTAATTCAATTAACCATATTAGAAGCAGTTAAATATTAATTTATATACAAATTCAATTTTTCTTTTGAAAAGACTCATTAATAACTAAATTTCTATTCATGAATAAGGGCACACATTTACATCTCATCACAAATTTTTTAAATAGAAAATTTTCATTAGGAGTATGAATCTCTTAATTTACTTGCAAAATTCAGTGGAAGATATGAGGATTTTAAATAAAATAGTTAATAATTAGTGGTCCAATAAGAATAGCTATCTAAACAGAACAAATGTTGGAGTCAAAATATCAAAAAGCAGAATCAAAAGTAGTGTCTAATTCAGTCCTTTATATCTTGCTTCTTGTTAGTTTACTGATCTATTTTGTTGTTAGCAATTTTTTATAATCAAAACAGTGATATGTGATTATTCTTACTCCTTGCTCAGGAATTACTCCTGTTAGTTCTCAGGGAAAATAAGTAGTGCCAGGTATTAAATTGGGGTTGGCCACATGCAAGGCAAACATCCTACCTGCTGTATTCTCTTTGGTCTGAACTTATATAGAGTTTAGAGAGCTTCAGTGTTTCTTGCTCTGAAAGCCAGAGACTAAAAGGGTAAAGGATTCTTTGGGAATCTCCTGCTTATTGATGGCAGGATTGCAAGATTTAGCCCAATCACACATATACATAAAGACTTTTATACTACTCATAGATACCTGGAAATTGCACACTTGACCCAGAGATATCACTGTGGAAGAGTATGTAAATAAACTTTTGTAAATTAATACTATTATTTATGAAACTGACTCAGCCCTCTTTGGGTATAGCATAATTTCATTTACAACATTGATGTTTACAGATATAAATTTCCCCTCTAATATAAACAGAACAATAAGAAAAAACAGCTTTTTAAACTTAACTTTATATGTGTCACTGGTAATAAATTCCCAAAGTAGAATTTCTGGGTCAGAATCTAAATGCTACTTGAATATATCTTGCAGTCTAAAGATGTTGCTTTAATTTACACTTCCATCAACAATGCATGTGAATGTTGAGCTCTTCACACTCTTTTTTACACTGTGTGGAAAATGGTAAATCACTATTTTAATTTGCATTTTGAAATTTCTAGTGAGCTTGAACTTTATTTATGTACATATCACACAGTTTTTCATTAGTATTAACTAGATTTAATTTACATTTCTATGTTTTTTCTTATAATATGCTCTTTTCTATATACTATGAAATGTTTATGTGTGTGGAAACTAAATTCACTCTGTTCCTACAGTTTATGGGATTTATAGAATATTGTTTCTTCCTGCAGGAAGAAATTTCTCGGTTCGTAGCAGAATTTTCTACAGACTACAGCTACCAAATGTAGCTCAGGTCATAAACTTGTGGTTTATTGCAGTCATAAATTTAAAACATCAAAAACATTGGAAAACATGTCTTATATTTATAAATAAAGATGATAATTTCTGCTTTGGGGAGGGTCAGGGAGCACAACCATCTGTACTGAGAACTTACTCTTGGTTCTGTGTTTGACTCAGGGGTGATTCTTGGTGGAACATATCAAGTGTCTGGGTTTGAAATATGGTCAGAAACATGCAAGGCAAGATCCCTGTACTTTATTTCTGCTCCCACAAGAACGTATCCCAAGAAGAATAAGAACAGGTTTTACATACTTCTAAGAAAATAATTATCTGTTCCATACTTGGGATTTTTAATAGATTTAGTCAAGGCTTTCATTATATTCTTATTTGTTTCTTTCTCTTTAGTAATACTTAACCAACTTAGCATGTTTTTATTTGCTTTATGAGGCTAATCTTTTGTTCTTTATTAAATAAACAACAATCAGGTCTCCTACATCTTATTATCTGCCAAAATAACAAATTTTAAAATCTTTTATGCCTATCATTAATGTTTATCTGTCATTGTTCACCTGGGCTATAAGCTCCTGTACCCTTTTCAAGCTGTTCTTGCCTTTGAGAGGGTGCCAGACTTGAACTTTAATAATACAGGCAGGGCTATATTTAGCTTTAACAGTTGGTGCAGAGGGCTTCCTTATCGGGGTTTTAGAGGAGCTTTTTAAAAGATCAGGTTTCGGGGCCTGAGCAGTGGCGCAGTGGTAGGGTGTTTGCCTTGCATGCGACTGACCGAGGACAGACCGTGGTTCAATCTCCCAGTGTCCCATATGGTCCCCCACACTAGGAGCGATTTCTGAGCACATAGCCAGGAGTAACTCCTGAGCACCACCGGATCACCTGGTGTGGCCCAAAACCAAAAGAAAAAAGAAAAAAGAAAAAAAAGTAGTTAGAATATCCATAGCTTAAGGTTGTTGTAATTTCCAGAGCCTGGTATGGCTACTGGTATGGCCCTTCATATCAGTATAGTTCATCCATGAACTTTCTAAGGGATTCATCTAACTTAAAAACTTATGTGAAATTCTTGAATGTGGAATTTCCCTATTAGATCCCTATTAAGATATCCTAAGACCTTAAGCACAAATGTTCAGACCACACTCGTAACATAGATTCTAATTATACAAAGTCTTAGAGATGGGGCTAAAGGCTGTTGTCTTCATCCAAGAAGGAGCATTCCTTGAATGCCCTTCCTCCTTGCATGGACCTTGTTACACAACAGGATTGGCAGACGTAGCAGTTTCTCTTAAGATAATTGTAGAGAGTGCTTAGACAACACCATTGGCAAAACGCTGGTTCTGGGTGATGGATGCAATAGGCTGGCTTTGGTAGTTGGAGGTCTTGGTCCTCTCCTTTTTCTGAAATTGCCAGCTTTCTGCTGTCTGGTGCTCCCATAATTTTTTATGGCTTTGTTTATGATGTGAACATCAAGTCATTATTTTCGACATTTGAATATTTATTTGTTCCATATGCTATGCTGAAAAGTCAATTTTATTTTATTTTATTTTATTTTATTTTATTTTATTTTATTTTATTTTATTTTATTTTATTTTTGGGCCACACCCAGTGATGCTCAGGGGTTACTCCTGGCTATGCACTCAGAAATAGCTCCTGGCTTTGGGGACCATGAGGGACGCCAGGAGATCTAACCACAATCTCTCCTAGGTCAGCCACGTGCAAGGCAAATGCCCTATGGCTGTGCCATAGCACCGACCCTGAAAAGTCTGTATTTTGTCCTTTAAATTCTTTGTTCGTTTACCAAAAGTAAGTTGATTACTTGGTTTACTTCGATCTCTATCTACTGTTTCATTGATTTGTAAATCAATTTTCACCAACTATTAAAGTTTTTAACTATTAAGTATCAATTTTAAGTAATGTATAGTAGTTCTTCAACTTAATTAATTCATCTTTTTTAATCTTTTTAAAATTTTTTAATCTTATATTCTGTGATTATAAGTTATCTCTCCATTTCATTTCCTTAAAATAAAAATATACCTATGTAGGTAATATGAATATAGAGACAAAGAGGATAATACATCAAGAAAGACTGTGGACTTTAATGGGGAGCAAACAAGGAGAGCCCATAAACAAAAAGGGAAACCCAAATTGAATTTTTTTACTAAAATATTTCTTTGTTTATTAAATTCATCATTGTTGCCTTTCATATTTATGTAATAGTTTTTATGCATATAGATATATTTTATACTCTGCTAAGTTTATACCTAGCCATAATTTTTCAATGCTATTGCAAGTTTACATTTCAATTTCTGGGCAACTCAAAAATCTTATGTCATTATCTCCAAGTCTCCTATCACAGATCCTATATAACATTATATTATTATTATTATTATTATTATTATTATTATTATTATTATTTGGTTTTTGAGCTACATCCGGTGATTCTCAGGGTTTACTCCTGGCTATGCACTCAGAAATCGCTCCTGGCTTGGGGAACACTATGGGATCCCAGGAGATCTAATAGAGGTCTGTCATGAATCAGCCATGTGCAAGCCAAATGCCCTACCACTGTGCTATCATTATATTATTTTAAATTTGTTGAAATATAACTTTTGGTTCATAGTTTGGTGTGTTTTGATAAATGTCTTGAAACTTTCTTGAAAGTCATTTGATAATGTATATTCTATGTATAATCAATAAATTATATAGATGTCAATGGGAACATGCTAACGTAATTTTCTAGCCAATTATAACATAATTTATTATCTATTGATGACTAAAATATTGTTTCAGATTTATTTGGAGAAAGTCAATACATTATATGCTTTGCTAAGTGCATGGTTGAAAGGGTTTGAGCTGTTTGCCTGTTATCCATTTTCTTTTTTGTTATCTATGCCTTGTTTTTTGTCTTGCCCCTTCTACTCTTTCCCCCACACCACTTACTTCATCATCTTGGACAAGAAATGTTCATTGTAGCATAGAATCATAAGTAAAAGGATAAATAATTTTGTTTTTATTTTCACTTCTTTTTATAAACCCTATGAAGTTTGGAGTTGTTATGAGATTTACTATGGGAGTATTTATAATAGTTTCTGTTCTCTGTCTATGTCTCAATAATGCATGGATTCACTGTCATAAATGAATGGTTGTCTTGAAAATAAGGCTAAAAGATATTGAAGAATAAATTTGTCCCCAAGAGAAAAGCCTTCGGGAATTCCTAATTATAACACTACCTTATACTCAGCATCTAATAATTCATTAAAATTATACCCTTAAATATTCCTATTACCTGAGTACATTTGGTATTTTCTGCTTTAGATAAATATATAGTACATACGAGTTGGAATTTTCTGCTTTTATAGAAGTTTCTTTGCATCTGTATATGTTCCCTGAAACTGTACTATTTTTCAGTTCACTTGCAGTGTTTTTTAATGAAATAAGAATGATTAATTCTTATATTTTTACAAGTTGGGATGGGAATAAAAATTCTCACTGGGGTGGACTAGATAACTAGTAAAGACTTGCATGCATGTAGTAGTTCCACATTTAATCATCTGCACCACTTTGGGTCTCTTGAGATTAAGGACAGATCCAGAGTAAGCCCTGTGTGGGCTCCACTAGGTTTTGCCTGAAAAACAAAATTATAACAAACTCCAAACAAATAAAATATTTTTGTGTTTTGAAGAGCAATTATTTTAAATAATAATTCATCAAAACTATGAGAGCTATCTTATACTATTAAGTTGCACTGTATAATTAAATTGAATTATGTCTAAAATCTTTATTATACATGCAATAAATCAAAGATTTTCAGTAATGTGGACATTTTGTACACAGGGTACAACATATGTTATATTTTCCTAAGGTGAGTAATTGCTTATTGACGGAAAGAATATATGTATTTTAATATCTAAAGATCATTGTTTTAACTACTATATATATATATATATATACTTATATGTCATGTTGTATAATGGTAAAGAGGCTATGTATATGTATATATATTAACCAATAGCATAAAATTGTTTTTGGGATAAGGTATTTGATGGGGAAGAGACTAAGTTTAAACAAGATAGCTTCCTTTCTTCCTCTCTCTCTCTTTTTCTCTCTTTTTGCAAGGGGGAGAGAGAGATTCATTTCAGGCTGTGCTCGGGGCTGTGTTCAAGGACCAATCTTGGTGATACTTAGGGGATCATCTGTGGCTCTGAGTATTGAATCTGGGTGGGTTTCATGCAAGGCAAGTACTTTACATACTTTACTATCTATCCATTACTACCTCACAGTCACAAATCTCAATGATTGCAATATAGAAGCTCAGAAGTTTGATATAGAACTTGATATAATTTAGAACTTAAAATTTAGTAACACATAAGAATGCTGGAATAGTCAGGAAACAGATATTGTTAACTCTTAAGTGTTATATCAGGATGTTTAAAACTTTATTTTAAATAATTTTAAATAAACCAATTTAACATTTGAAAGAACCTTTGACTTACAAGTTAAAATGGATTATATTGAACACCAACACATGCAAGATAGTAAAATACAAAATTATGTAGAAGTTTAAACAAGTCAATATTAATTTTGACACTTTTGCTTATATAGTTGATATCTGATTGTTTGGATTATAAAATAAACAAAAATAGTCTGTATTTATGTGCTACATTATATATTGATTAAAAGAAATATATCAATGTGAAATAAAGAAATGATAGTGTATTATTAATTAACATTGATTATGTTAATTTTCAGAAACATCAATTTTGTACAGTTTCTCTATGATAATCATGATTACTTAATTATACTGTTATTAGAGTATGCCATAAAATTTAATATATAGAAACAAATATATTTCTTTAATTTTATGAAAATGTTTTTGTGTCTTAAGGTGAAAAGTGAAGGCATTTCTTGTTCTTTTAAGTCTCCATTTCCCACATACTCAAACAGAACCTGATTACAAAAGAGTTTAGTAGCACTGCAAAGGAATGGACTATGATGTGCCATACATAGGAAGAGTTTTAAATACCACACCTAGATTTTATTTTTTGCTATCATCATCTTTATCCAAACACATAATTTTGAAAATAGGACTTTGCTCTTAGAAAGTAAGTAGTAATAACTTCTCAGAAAGGATAGTTATATTGGTACTTTCAGGCAAAAATGGTGAGATGCCAGTATCACTTTCAAGTTAAAAGAGACCCTAATGAGAGAAACTCCAGTACCCAAAAATGACTAAACGATTAATGATGGAAAATATTTAAGAAAACAATAGCTCTTATATTCTTGCTAATTTATTTTTAAAAGGATGATTTTATACTTGTGAAAATAAGCATCATAAGGAGATCAAGTCTATACACTTTATTGAATCAATTGCTAATGAACAGTTTTCTATTACAAACTTTAGTAAAGGAAATAATAAGTCCCTATATAAACAAATATATATGTATATGTATATTATAGAGGGAAGCCAGACCTATATCAACGATTTGATATAGGTAGTAAATAAAATAAAAACTTCACTTTTTTAGATGTCATAGAAATATTTATCCCTTAAGACATCTGTCAATTTACAGAGTTTTATATATATATACATATATATACATATGTAATGAGTTCTACATATATATATATATATACACATATGTGTAGAGGCTCTTTGATATTTCTTGTAGGTAAATGTGTAGAAAATCACTTCCTTAGGTCTAGGTCCTACAATATGGGAAAGAACCCAAATTAAACAAGGTTTAGAGAAAGCACCTACCTAAGCAGAAAAAGTTCTACTGATTAAGACAACAGACAGAAGTTTCAAATGCCTGCTTGAGAGAGGACAGGATTAGATATACTTTAGGAGGTTAGAACACAGACATCTTGGTAGGGAGAGTTTTTCCAAGAATAGTGGAACATGTCCACAGCCTCAAAACTATTTCTTATTTTCATGACATTCCCCATACCCACATCTGAACTTTTGTTTGTATATTGTTTTATGTACTAATATTTATTGTATACTGCTTTATGTACTAATTTATTACAAATGGACTGATTGACAAGAAAAAGGGGAAGAGATTTTACCTAATTAAATGCATAAGATCCCTTTGGTCATGGGTGGCAACCTGGGCATACCAAAATTTCTGTTCCATTCTTTGTGTTTGAACCTGCTGAAAAATGATAAGTGATAATTCAGTTGAGGCTACTATGGTAAATCATCACAATAGTGTGCCTCAAGAATTTACACTGAAAACTGATGATTCAAGATATAGATGTCTCTCTTATATCTAAAATAATAAGGCTTTTTTATTTGTTTACTGACTATGTCAAAACAGTTATATAGATATGGCTTTCCTATATAATAATATTAGTAATAATAATAATAATAATAAATATACCAGGCCTCCTTTCTCTGAGACAGATGAATATTTGGATTAAATAGAAAAGAATGAAATTGAAAAAAAAAGAAAAGAATGAAATTGATACCTGGTCCCAAGTAACTAAGGAAAACATACAGAGGACAAGAAAATGGAAACATATCCTCTACTCATGGATTGAGAAAATTTGCATCAAAATACACCAAATCATTTACAGATTTAATGGAAACTCTAGAAGGATACTCATGACATTTTTGAAAGAAGAGTTAAAACACTCTAAAATTTATGTTAAACAATAAAACCTCATGAATAGCTAAAGAAGTCCTTGGGAAGGAAATATGAGTGATCATTATCCACAACTAAAAGCTATATTCCAAAGTAATAGTAATTAAAATGACATGGTATTAAAATAACAATAGACTCTTAGATCAATGAAGTAGAAAGAAGAGATAGATACCCAGTCATTTGATTATGTAAAATTTGAGAAAGAAGCAAAAATATATGAAATGGAGCAAGAAAAGCCTCTTCAACACATAGTGCTAGGAAAGCTGGTTCATAATGTCTAAGACAATGAAATCATACCTTTTTCTTTTCTTTTTTTTTCCCAGCCCCTGCCACCCTCGAAATCATACCTTGTTCTAACATCATGCACAAATCTTAAAACAACATGATTAAAGATCTTGATATTAAATATGAAACCATAATGTCGCTAAAGAAATACATATGAAGAACTCTCCATGATATTGAAGATAAATCTTCAAAGATGAAAGCTCTTTGATCAAACCTGAGGAAGTTAAGATAAACAAATAGAACTACTTTAAAGTCTCCACCTCAAAGAAAATGTGACCAGAATACAAAGACCACCCACAGAATTGGATAAATTATTTTTTCAATACCAATGTTATAAAGAGTTAACATCTGAGATATATTAGGCAATGACTGAGCTTAAGATAAAAATTTGGTGCAGGAGCAGTTGCCCAGCTGTAGGGTGTTTGCCTTGTACACAGCTAACCCCGGACAAACCTCGGTTCGATCCCCAGTGTCCCATATGGCCCCCAGGCCAGGAATGATTTCTGAGCACATAACCAGGAGTAACCTCAGAGCTTCACCTGGTGTAACTCAGAAACAAAACAAACAAACAAACAACAACAAAAAACAAGATAAAAATTTTATAACCACATAAAACAAATAGGGAGAAGAAATATAGAGTAATAACCTCAGAAATAATATGTAGAGTCAAAATCACAGTAAAATGGTCCACATAATTAATCCTTAGGGATATGCAAATTAAGAGACATGGTCATCTCACATGACAGATATGACAGATACATGTCATAAATGTAAAAAATCATTACAATATCTTAAAATAAGTCCTGTCCTAATATATAGTTCATTTTATAAAGATTTTTTACAAGATAAGTACCATATTTATCAGTTTGCAAGGACAAACAGCAATACATTTTCAGTGATTTCAATTAACAAAGATTTATTTCATGTTCATGATATATGTAGGTACTTGTCCAATGATTACCCTATTCTAGGCTCATTATCTCAATCAAGTTTGTAACACTGTCCCATGGATTTTGTTGTTCAGAGACTTTGACTATTATATTTGATAATCACAGGGAACTTGACTGGTCTATGTGTGTGTGTATTCACTGCATACACACCCATTTAGAAGTGACATTTGGGAAAATATAAATTAAAAGAAAGATACATCCAGTGACACTTCAGAAGTTCTACTTTTAATCATTTTGAATTACATACATCAGTATATAATTATCACCTCTTCTATATTTTCTTGCTATTGTATTCTTTCCCTTTGCATTCTTAAATATCACAATTTCATCTAGATAAATATCTCAACCTCATTTTTTTGTTTTGTCTTCTTTTGTTTTAGAGTCCACGTTTTCCACAGACTAGAAGTATTTATGTTGTTAAATGACAATCCTACACAAAGCATTATACAGATGCAATGAAGTACCTATAAATTACCTGTAATATCTTTTAAAGACATAGTCCAAGTGCTGGTGAGTTTTATGTGGAATGATATAACATAATAATATAAATATAAATATAAAAATTACTAATTAAAATAAAAATTGGAGTGTTTTTCTCAACTTTAAGTCATATATAGTAAGCAAGACAGTATATTCATGGAATAAATATGATCTTAGACAAGTAGAATAGAATTGAGTTTTCAATGACAGGCTATCAGGAATATTGTCAGTTAATCTTTGACAAAGCAGCTAAGAACATTAAGTGTTGCAAGAGACGCCACTTCAAAATAATAACACTGGAACAATCTGGTTGATCACATGTTTAAAAGAATTAACACAGGCATCCTACTTCATGCCATATAAAATGTCAATAAAAAATGGAGCGAAGACTTTGTGATAAGGCCCTGAATCTTAAATTGTATAAATAAAAACAAAATTTTATGTGAATCTAGAGGTATCTACAGTTATTTAATGATACTGGCCAACCAAAAAGAAGCAAAGAGTGGTCAGAGCAGTGGCTCAACGGTAGGGCACTTGCCTTGCACATGCCTGATCTAGGATGGACAGTGGTTTGATCCCCGGGAGTCCCATATGGTCCCCCATGCCAGGAGCTATTTCCTGAGTATCACCATGTGTGGCCCAAAAAACAAAAACAAAAACAAAAAGAAGCAAAGTTAAACAAGTTTGCATTCACTTAAGAAGACATGCTCTATAAAAGAAATAATCAAAACAAAGAGATAACTCACAACTTGAAAAAAATACTTGCCCAATACCTATTTGATAAAGGATTAATATGTAAATAACATAAGTACCTGGTAAAACCTTAATAAAAGCAATAACAATGATAAGTTGCTATATATTTGTAGGAAAATGATCAAATTACATTATTTAAGAGCCTTCCTTTCACATTAAAAAATAAGTTTTCTGTGTCCAATGTAACTAAATGGCATAATTAGATATTTCCAGATAAAAGCTATGTAATTCCTTTAAATAAAAATGTTAATAGCTATTAAATTTGAAACTATTAAGAATTATAAATCATGTTTACTATCATTTCCAGTGTTAAAACATTACTTAAGACCTCAAAATTAATTAAGTTACTTTGAGTTATAATAGAAGAAAAAGATAAAAGAGCAGATTATATAAGACAGAATTACAAATACATAACAGCTTTTGGAACAGGTCAACTTGATTTGTTAGCCAATCTTTATCAACTTTGGACAACATAAGTATAGACTAGTATGATAAATGCTTCCAATTCCTAACATCATTGTTTTCATAACTATAATATGTTTTGATATAAAAAAAAGAATGTAAGGGGCTGGAGCAATAGCACAGAAAGTAGAGTATTTGCTTTGAACATGGCTGACCCAGACTCAGTTCCCCAGAGTTTTCAAGTCTACTCAGAGTAATTTTTTGAGCACAGATCCAGGAGTAACTTGGAGTATGAATGCGTGAGACAACTGTGTGTCCTCATAACAACAAATCAAAACAAAATAGAAAACATAAATCAGTCTTTTAAACTGTTCTCATAATTTAAAATTTTACTATATAACCATTATGCTTCCAAGTACAGAGCTAATATATCTAAACTGAAAAATGGCTCTATTATTCAAATTGGCAATACAACTTAATATTGTATCATATTATTTAAAACATTCTCAACAAACATGAATAGTTTTAAAATGTAAGTAGGACAATATAAATAACACAATAGAAAAGGTTCTATTCATTCCTTATTTAGCCTAGAATTAATAACTTTTATTATAAACTATAATCCTACTTTTATATAAAATCTTTATTTAAGCACCATTGTTACAAGCATGATTGTAGATTGGTTTCTGTCTAAACAGAACACACCCCCTTCACCAGTGCAACATTCCCACCACTAATGCCCCCCACCCTCTTTTTCCACCCCTGCCTGTATTCGAGACAGACATTCTATTTCTCTCACTCATTAAGATTGTCATGATAGTTGTTAGTGTAGTTATTTCCCTAACTTCACTCACCATTCTTTGTGTTGAGCTTTATATTGTGAGCTGGTCCTTCCAGTCCTCATCTTTATTGCCTCTGGGCATGATTGCAATAATGTCTTTATTTTTTCTTATAACCCATAGAGGAGTGACACTATTCTGTGTCTATCTCTCTCCCTTTGACTTATTTCACTCAGCATAATAAATTCCCTTATATTAAAAAAAAAAACTATACTTCAATTTCCTTCTGGCAACATCTATTATCTCTATTACCTGTGATTTTTTTGTCTTTGAACTTTTATCATTCAAAATTTCTCACAGCCACCTTCATTTATTGATTAAACTCAGTCCAACTCCTTTAAACATGTTCATCTTGGGACCAGAGTGATTAGGCATTTGCCTTGCAAACGATTGACCTAGGTTTGACTCAGCATCACATATGGTCTGCTGAGCCTGCTAGAGATCATTTTTGAACTTACAGCCATGAATAAATCCTGATAATTGGTAGATATGGCCTAAAAATAAAAAAAAATTAATAAAACAAAAGAGTTCATATTGGTCATACAAATTTTAACTAATATAAACTAGTTCCTTCTCAGAATTTCTGATATAATCCTGTTAGTATTTTCTTAGCATAAAATTCTTGAAAATTAATGTATTACTTTAATGTATTCCTCAATAAAAATGTTTCCACAAAAAGATGCTGAATAAATATATTTGAAAAAAAATTGGATGCTTATTTTAGCACTGAAGACAAGATCATCACCTATGAAATCTCATTTTAGCAAGATCATTGCCAAAAACACAATCCATATGTTTGATTTACAGATATCACTTCCAAATACACAATGTACAATGCTAAATATATAATTCATGTATATGCTTACTATATTTTTCTCTCTTAAATTATTTATTTATTTTCCAACAAGATCTAATCTATTTGCAGTTATAAAAAAAATCTTTCCCAGAAACATCACAATACATTTTCCTTTTCAGTTAATTGACAGGAACTGTTTCTTATGACAAGCACTAGACTGATTGATGAAAGCAGTATTAGATAATCACTATTTGCTTAAGCTATTCCTACTGAGTAATGGATATTTACTTGATATAAATCTAAACTGTTAAAAGGAAAATAAAAAAATATTTGTAAGGTATAAAAAAAGAATTTGCTATAGATATATGAAGTCATTAAAATTAAGAAGAAATTCCACTAGACGCATACAGTATTACAACTATAATTTATGCAAACATTCACAGTTTCTGTGAGAGATTAGCATATAAGTGTAAATCTTAATCATGTTAATAAAAAGTGGTTTACTTTCAGTCCATATTTTCTATGTTCAAGTTTGTTTCTGTAATGGATTACTCATGGTAGTACTTAGGGAGCCATATCTGGGATTATATCTGCATGTAAGGCATATACCTTACTAATTGTTACTATCTCACAGCTTCTGAAAAATGTAATGAAAAGAAGGAGAAATGATTCAATTTATTTTATGCTATAAAAGTAGTATCCCCATGATATTTGTGAGGTGTACAAAAGAACTTCTTTAGATTTGAAATTTTTTTTTTTTTTTTGTGGATTTTGGGTCACACCCGGCAGTGCTCAGGGGTTTTTCCTGGCTCTGTGCTCAGAAATCGCTCCTGGCAGGCACGGGGGACCATAAGGCATGCCGGGATTCAAACGGATGACCTTCTGCATGAAAGGTAAACGCCTTACCTCCATGCTATCTCTCCGGCCCCTAAATTTGAAATGTTTACGTGTCATTGACTTTAAGTACTCCTTTCCATCCCCCATGTTATATCTACTGCCTTTCTAAAATATGTAAATAATATAATAAAATGAACTAATATCTGTTGACAATTCTAATTTTTGTTTCTACTTCATTTTATCATGTTAAAATGGAAAGGGAATTTTGTTTCCTTGTTATTTTTTAAAATTTGTATTTAGGCATCAAGAATTGATATGTTGTTAAGAATATAATTTAAGACAATAAATGCTTTAATAAGACACATACACTAGATTGCAGTGACCCTATTTGAGAGTGATAAGGTTTTCGCCCAAATCCCTACCCATTTCCTTCTAGTTGGCAAACTCAGTTCTGTAGGTTTAATCTAAGAGTCTTTTACCATTAGGTATTTGTTATTTTTTTGTTTTTATATATTCCACATAATGAGATATAATTCTGTATCTATTTCCCCTCTAACTCCATTTGAATAATAATGTTGTAGATTGGATATTGATTCTGTTGTCATTGGCTTTGGATTTGGTGTTTAAGTTTGATCATTTTTTTATTTCTACTTAATGTTCATATGACTGTTTAGTCTTGGTACCCTCCATTATTTTCCCCTCCATTTGTGAGGTGGAACAAGATGGTTCAAGTTGTGTGGTTCTGTTTGAAGGAAAGAGAGAAAAATAATAAAATAAATTGGTTCATTTTTGTTGTGATCTCTTTGAATGTTGAACTTTGTAAGTATTCTATTTTGGGAATTACATATTTACATAATACACTGAATGAAAACATGTTCTATCATTAATATTATTTTATTTATAACATTTCATTTTAGTTCAAGTTCTTTTGCTATGTAAAACAGTTTAATTTTACATGATCACATTTATTTATTTACTTATTCATATATTGTTAATACTAAAATCAAATGATTAAAGAAACTTCTGAGGCATATATCAAGAAGAATGCTATCTAAGTTTTCTTAGTGTCTTTTATGGATTCTGGACTAATTTGAGGTTTTTAATTTGCTTTGAATGAACATTTGTGCATTTATTGTGTCGAGTTTCATCTTTTGTATGTGACCATCTAGTTTTTCAAATAGTATTTGTTGGGAGAGGACTTTCTTTTCTCACTTTCCATACCAACTTCTTTGACATAGGAAATAGAAGAGGAAAATATTTAGACTAAAAGTAGGGTGGCCTTTCCTTTGAAGCATTTGATCACATTTTAAACTGCAGGTTTCAGAAAATCCAGAATAAGTCAAAATAATAATAAATTCAGAATAAATCCAGAATAACCCCAAAGAGTCCTTCTAGGTCACAGAAAAAAGTTTTTCTCATGGTGGTTGTAGTCTTCAGGTATAGCATTAAAGTTTTGGGTTCTCACAAGTCCTCTGTCATTACCAGGTAAGAATTATGTCCTATTTGACAGTCATTGCCAAGGAATCAAGAGGCATGCACTGGTTTGCCAGTTATTGTCAGGGCATCAAAAGACATGATTTTCCAATTGTTGTCAGAGTATTGGGAAGCTTGCTCCTGCATTCCTCATTGCTATGTTGGCTTGAAACTTAAAGACCAAGTTCAGTGATCAATACTTTAGGGCAGACCTTAAACTGAAGCAATAATAGGTATAATAACAACACAGTTCCCAGGAGATACATATAAAGAAATGTACATATCTTCTAATATTTTCTAATATTAAACAAATCAAAAGGAAAAATACTTTATACCAATGAAGAAATATACATAATGAAATACACATAATCCTTTTAGTCTGTGTAATAAGTCTAAGGTGGGTAGAATCCAGTTTGCCGCTTCAACTAAGGAAGTGATCTGTTGGTTGATGGCAGTCAGGTAGGAGGTAGAAATGACTTGCAACTGGTGGGTGGAGTCATGGGTCAAGATCAGCCCTTGAGCCAGCGCCCATTCAAAGAGCTTTTTATGATCACAGTTGGCAGTTTATGGTAATGAGAATGAAAGTGTGCGCGGCGGAGAGCAGAACAATATCACAGCTATAGGGCGTGCAAACATGGCCATTGAGCACAGAGCCATGAGTAACCTTTGATAGCCACTGAGTGTGATCCCCCCAAAAAAAGGAAAAGAAAAAAAAAAGAATGTGAGCGAGTAGGGAATTATTGTGGTGTTCCGAGGCACAAGGGGCCTTGTGTTATTAAAGATTCAATAGGGAAAACAACAAACCTGAGAGGTAAGCAAGGAAAGGGAAACTGTGTATATATATATATATATATATATATATGTGTGTGTGTGTGTGTGCATGTATATATACATATATATGTAGATTATATATATCTATATATAAATGCCTGTTGAGTGGCAGGCCTGGTAGGATGAAGATAGAAAGATTATGTGCAATATAGACAGACATTATATATGACACAAGACAAACATTAAAGTAACATAAAGGTGAACACCATTCATACACATACAAAAACACATGTACACATAGACATACTTGATTGATTAATATGTTATAGTTGTAAAACTGACCTATCTAGGAAGGTAAATGGGGACAAATCAAAGAGCTTCATAAATATAAAGCCAGCAAGTAATGTGGTGCGAAAATTTTAAGCCAGTTGCTGTAGTAGCTAATTTCTAGGATTCACTGCTAGTGAAGGTAGACTTGGCTGTAAAAGCATCATAGGTTAGATTATGCAGACAGTGTACACTTGAACATTAGGATAAGAAAATTACTCTGGGGCCAGAGAGATAGCATGGATTTAAGGCTTTTGCCTTGCATGCAGAAGGATGGTGATTAGAATCCTGGCATCCCATATGGTCCCCCGAGCCTGCCGAGGGCAATTTCTGAGTGTAGTGCCAGGAGTAGCCCCTGAGTGCTGCCGGGTGTGACCCCCCCCCCCAAAAAAAAGAAAAAAAAAAGAAAAGAAAATTACACTGACTCCAATTGGAAGAGAGATGCCAACTTTTCCTCAGACGCAGATTTTCCAAAACTATCCTCTGTCCCTCAAATTCTACTATACAGAGGAGATACTAACCATTGTATCTCTGCTGTCTGTGGACAGTGTTCTCTACAACTCTCTTTCCTGGCAAGATTAAATTCAAGGTGACCATGAGAAATTTATATCCAGTGAGGGAGATCATATCTCTTTGCTCAACATCTACTAGAACTTCAAAAGCAGAGGAAGAAATAAGGATCGGTGCAAAGAGAATTTTGTTAACAGTAAAAATATGTTGCTGGTAGCTGAAGTCAGAACACAATTGAGGGACATCTGCCTAAAGATGTCATTACTGATGATGTCATCTTGAGAAGACAGAATATTCTCCACTGCCTGGCTTGCAGCCTCTTTATGAGCACTGCTATGAATCAGCCTGATGGCATCAATGACACCATGGATGCCCAGCAGCCAGGGACCATCCATATCTTGTCTGTCGTTTTCACTGCAGGTCAGTGTGTGTAGTGTACACTGAGCTGCTCTATACCAACAAAAGGTACATGAGAGACCTCTGTGTTGTGGATCATGACTGGCTATCTATGAGACTGCCCTCAAGTACTTTAGAATAAAGTTAGGACCACTTCCCTGAGTAAGAAGGAACTAAGATAAAGGACCTAGAATTTCTTCCCAACAAGGTGGGTCTTTGACATGTAAAAGAGGAAGCATTCATTATTCAGAGTGAAAACAGACATTGCCATAATAGTTTAGGGTGAAGGCTCATTAACACTACACATCTTCATTTCCATTTTTATTTTCCTCAGTTATAATTCTTTGAGTTTAGTTTCATATTGTGAGCAGAAGATCCTAATTTGAAAATATATAATTTTACACTTACAATTCCTATCTTTTTACAGAGTTAGGAGAGGATATATCATGCTTAATTCTCAATGTCAAATTAACTTCTGGATCTTTACAAAAATTGATTATAGAATTTGTAATCCAGGAAAAAAACTCCTTTAGCAATGACAATTTTTGATAACATTCAGTGAAAAGACTTAGAAAAATTTTTTTTATTTGCAGTTGATCATTGCTCATATTTTTTCTGACAATGTTTTAAAATACATATTATGACCAGTTCTTTATATGTCTTCAAGAGCACTTTTTACACTATGCTTATAATACAAACATAAGGATATTCCTTATAAGTAAATTCCTTATTTTTATAAGAAATATCCTTATATTTGTACTAGATTAATGATTAAGAAAAAGCTAAATTAGATTTAAACTCAGATCTGCTACTGGTGAAATATCAAATTTTTTTCTATAATAGAATTCATGGCAATGTGGTATATATCAGATCCATAATTTTAATACTACTTTAACTGTAAAACAAAAACATTTTATTAATTTAAGTTATCATAATTTATAGTTACAAATACAAACATTTCTCTGACACATTTCTGTGAAATAATGTCTTAAATTGGCTTCTGGGTAAAATTCTATCCTGGCAAAATAACTTGAAAAGTTTTAACGTAGGAATTCATCAATTCTACTTCGTGCTCAAGACAAGGCTCAAAGGGAGGAAAAATCAATACCAGATATAAAATGTTGAGCAGAAATACCTTTCTTAAAAAATGATGCTTATGAAGGAAGCACTTGTCTTTAAAGGTGGATCCTATCTTGTTTATTTTATTGATTGTTAAATCTATTGATGAGTGAGCTGTTCAGTTAGAATCCCCAACAGCAAGGTTAGTACACTGATTCCTAGCAGAAGTGGCTGTATCCTGTGCAGAAGAATGTCTTCCCTGCTCAGACTTGAAGAGCTTTTTGAGCATGCAGAACACATCTGCTTAGCCTGAAGCCCGTAGCAGTTAATGCTCTCTCTCTCTCTCTCTCTCTCTCTCTCTCTCTCTCTCTCTCTCTCTCTCTCTCTCTCTCTCTCTCTCTCTCTCTCTCTCTCTCTCTCTCTCTCTCTCTCTCTCTCTCTCTCTCTCTCACACACACACACACACACACACATACACACACACACACACACACACACACACACACACACACACACACACACACACACACAGCAGCGCCTTCCTTTCAAGAGGGAGCGTTACCAACTGCAGTCCTAGCTTCCTGGGCAGCCTGATATGTTGGAGGAGTACTGTTGTCCAGTTTCCCAGAAAGCGAGTCAGACGCCGCTTTCACAGCTAGTGGCAGATAGCCACTTCTTCCCGGCTGCTTCCCCAGCCCCGGCAAGAGGGCACCCTCTTCCAAAAGCCAGTCAGTCAGGGGAGGAGGTGGTCCGTGTAAAAGGTAAGACTGCTAGTTGCTCTCTTTCCTAGTGTGTCAGCTATTTTACAATGCACTCTCCAGCTAGGTGCTTGTAAATGTCTTTAGGTAGAGTGAGTCTCAAATACAGCATTTATTTCATTGGTAAAGACTTTTCCCCTGAACTATTTTTTTCCTTTTTAATCAAAAGAAAAAAAAAAAGAAAAGAAAAGAAAAGAAAGAAAGAAAAACAAGTATTTTATAGTTCAATATTAATTTATTTTCCTAATTGAAGTTTGGATCAGATTGAAACTCTTCTTGTCATCCTCACTCTTCCAAACTATTTTACCTAAGAAACTCTGCCTTGGTCTCTGATTCATATGCAAATGTACATTTAGCATATGTGCATTCTGAATCTTCTAAGTTAGTTGAAAATTGTTACACAACTCCATATTGTAATTTAAAAACCTTTAAATTTTCTCTTCTTAGGCTGTAGGAAACATACTACAAAATTCTAAAATAAACTTAAAAAATAGAGATTCAAACCCTTACAGCATTTAACATTCAGTAGATATAGTCATCACAAGTGAAAGTTGCTGAATCACAGAAGTTTAATATGCATGCAAATTGCTGTATTTGTCAGAGAAAGACAGGAAGCAAATGTCTTTTGATCTTATTGAGCTCTTATACATAATGTGGATTTGAGGAGTGAAAGTTTTTCATTGAATCAACTCTGTCATGGTAAGGCAGATACACTGATTACTAGATAACTGAAGAGTTGTGGATGAATGAGCTGCATTATAGGACTGTATTTAAGGTTTTGCATCTCATAAAATTTAGAAAAATTTCAAATAAAACTATTGCTTACTACATAGCTACTCTTTATTTAACAATGCTAATCAACATAATGTTATTGTCTTAGCACATCTAAATTATGTTTTTGTATGCAAAATTATAAATGAAGAGAATGGAAAAAATTTAACAATCTTTTGAGATACCTCCATCTTTTAGTATTCCTTTAGTTGTAAACATTAGCCACAAAAAGTTTTGAGTGAATAATAGATATAATTTACTCAGTTGAAAAATATTCTTCAGCGTACATATGTACTTCATTAAACATCATAGTCCTGATACATTTGAGTTATCATGAAGTTCAAGTGAGGCTTTTTAAGTAAATGTGTGATAAATACTAGATTAGAATAAAATGGGTTTTGTGATATTTTTATAGGTAGCACATTTTATTATGCTCATCTTATAAAAGTTAGTTTCTTTCGATTATCTTTCTGGAAAGTATCTTTAAACAAGCACATGACTAATTTGCATGAGCATTCTGGCTGTTGACTAATTTTTGATATGGTTTGGGAACGTGATTTGAAGTAAATCTAATAATAAATCTATATTATAATGTCACATGCATCTATAGCTGGCTTGTCTAGGTTTTCAAGTTCAGTCTGACAGGTACCTTCTTCTTTGTTAACAATAGAGAATCCTGAGCAAAGTATCTATGTGTGAGAGGTTCTTTTCCTCCTACATCTTTGAAACATCAAGAAAAATTTGCCTTCTAAAATTTCTGTCATTAGGTCTCTACAAGAATCAAATAGGACCTTGAATGCAGGCATTTTCAAAGTTATTTTCTCAGATTTTCAGCACCTATCATTAACATTGGTTTCTACATGAACAGTTCTTAAAATAACAGAAGGGATTTTTTTTATATTCTACTATACAATATCAAATACACTGAGAAAGGACAATAATACTTCACATTTTGATTCACAAACTTCTTAGAAGTTTACTCTAGATTATCTTCTTTGTGCTTTGGTGGCTGACAGATTAGTCTAATGTAATAACTGTTTCTAGTGAAAATGGATTAACAACATGAGAGAGAGATAACACATAATTATTTGTATGGTGGGTGAGGGGTCTACACTTGAACTGGGATTTTAGAGAAATAGAGAACAATTTCTTCTTGTTTTTCTTTAAGAACATAATGATCAATTCAGAGGCAGTGTAAAAGATCCAACAAAGTGATTTAACCAGGAGGAGAAAAGAAATTTAATGTTGTTGGAGATTAAAGTAATTTAATTTTCCTGTTGAGCTAGCTGTTTTTATTCTTGATCATCCTCACTCTATCTTTTCTTTTTCGTGAAGTATTTTAGTGATATAGTTCAAGTATTAGTTACTTGCACATTTGCACAGTTTGGACACTTCTTCCTGTTGTCTTTGCTGAGATGAAAATCAATTTAATTTTAGTAGCAGTTAAAGGTGATGACCCCTGTCATCTCTTGTTTCTTGTCACCAAACTTCTTAATTCTGAACATATGTTTTCCCCTCACACACTATTGTTTCTAAACTTTCTTTAAGTAATTTAACCAGTTTATGTTTTTTTAATAAGGGAAAAGAATAAATATCAAATCAAACAAGTGGCTAGTTTCCAATGCTGTTATGTCACACATAGTTCACTATCTAGCTCCATGATGTAGGATTAGTGGTGCAGGTTACAGTAATTTCTGTACATAAATAATATAACTAACTTTAAAGGTCTCTGCTAACCAATGACAAAGGAAGAAAAGAAATGTAAATATGAGCAAAAGTTTTAAGCTTTCACTAAGCTGGATACTGAGAAAAAAACTTAGTTATATCCACTTGTTGATTTTCCTTAAATTGACTTAAAATTATATACTAGATCTTAAATGACATATTGTATGCACCCGTTAGGGCTCTGTTGAATGATTGCTATTAGGATGAAGAGAAGAAAACTTCTACAGTTTCAATATAGAGGAAAATTAAGATCCAGCAATTATAGCAATACATTGGATAGTGTTACAAGCTTCTATGGCTACTGCCCCATTATATTGTCTGTACTAAAATAAGTTTGGTAGCAAAACTAATTGATAAGATTTCTCTTGCAAATCAAGGGAAGTAAATTTCTGGCTCTGGTCAATTTTTGTCTAACTGAAATATTTTTATTTCGCAAATCCTCAACTTTTCATGATTTCTTTTTTGATTGTTGTTTAGCATTTAATCAGCGTTTTACTTATCTTCTTCATTTCTTGGGAACATTTCTCACAATATGGATATATTTGAGAAGTATGCAAGACTAGACATGAAAACACAATTGCTTTTAGACAGGTTTTTCTCTGGCTCTGTCTAAGACAAAATTTTCTGACCATTTTTTTCATACAGACAATTCTGATGAAAAATAATAGTGGATACTGATTCTTTGGTCAAATATTAGATGTCATATTTTTTTCCTTCTGTACTCTCTTAATAAGCTTCTCATTGCCTCTAACCTCGCGGTAGCAGTAACAGCTCTACAAGGATATCAATATGGAGAGTGAGCCACCTATTGGCCATGAATCATAATTTGTCTATTTTAATTGATTCCTCATGCTGATGGAGTTGCTTATTTATGACACTGCAAAAAGGTGTGTGTGTGTGTGTGTGTGAAAGACAGTTTCATTTTATAACACTTTCTGCTTTATAAGTAAACTCTTTAGTAACAAGCATAAAAATGAGATTCATAATTTTTAATGAAATGACCTTCACCTCAAATACTTGCATCTTATTTGCACATATTAAATTTAGTTGGCATTATTTTAATACATTTAACTATGATACATATGCATGTTATACAAAGGTGAGATCACTATAATGCAATAATAATAAAATACATATACAAAAAATAACAAATTTCCATAGGGTAAACATTTTGAGTAACACAAAATAGTTTAATGTTTATATATTTTCATACTTGAGTACAT
This sequence comes from Suncus etruscus, assembly GCF_024139225.1. Taxonomy (NCBI): domain Eukaryota; kingdom Metazoa; phylum Chordata; class Mammalia; order Eulipotyphla; family Soricidae; genus Suncus; species Suncus etruscus. The sequence continues at coordinate 43,196,733 of NC_064856.1, forward strand.
TTTTATAATTTTATAAATGTAAGCATACTCAGAGTAAGGGAAATATATATATATATCAACAAATTATTTGGTCTATATCAAAATTTAGTAAATATGCTTTTCTATGCCTTTTAAAATTAATATGTTAGTAGGTCTAGCAGTCAACAACTTATTTTCTTACTCCTTTTCAACATAATTCTCTCTGTAAAATAGATAAGCATTGACATTAGTGTCTGAAGCTTATCTCTTGGCTTTACACAACTTTTTGTAAAGAGTGTGTAAGCATACGTTTGAGAAGTGGAAATCTCTAAATAAATATATACAGCAGATTTGAATGGGATCTGGTGGAGGAGTCTCAATTAAACTGGGCTCTTTCTATTTAGTTTTAATATTCTTATAAATAAAAATAAAACTGAAAAGCTGCATTGCAGGTAATTAATTAATTATTTAATTCATTTCAATAAAGCCACCAGATAGAGAACATATTGGCTAAAATCAAGTGTATAGATGTGCCTTCTACATTTTTACATTAGTTTTATTACTGTTGTTTTACCCTCATTTTTTCTGCACGTGCTCAGTGTAAACTATGTGCACCCTTTTAAAAAATAACATGAAAGTCATTTTAGGAACATTTTCTACCAACTTATTTATCTTTAACTTGAAGTATTATTACAAACAGAAATGATTAATTTCTGATTTATACTTAGTTACCACTTGTATAAAACAGAAATGTTTAATTTGAATCTCTTATTCTACTGATTACCCTTGAAGTAAGATTAGGTACAATAAAATCATTCTATTCACCAAGGACCATTGTGAAGACATGCAAAGAACAGTTTGCAGTATTTTAATATAATTGATAATGATTTTGTGTATTTAAACCTTTAGAAAATTCATTTTAGATTTTCTGTATATGTGACAGTGATGTAAAGGATATTCTTGATTAGAATTTAGTTTGATTTTGATAAGCTGGAATTTCTTCTCTTTGAAACCTCCAAACTAGAACTTGATGGAAAATGATGCTGAAATCATTTGATGGCATTTTATGATTATGTCTAGTAAGCAACACAATTATTTACCTATATGGAATATAGAATTGAAGATTAATATTTTATTTCACATGACTTAACTTATGGGACACTATAGCGGATATATTGTCTCTTTCTTTCGCCTCCACTTCTTCCATCTTCCTTCAATCTTGCTTGATTTTCTTTCCACTTTTCATATTTATTTGCCTCTTTATCTTTTGCCAATCAAATATACTTTTTATGTTACAAATTTTCCATCTATATTCTAAAATTCAGCAGTCACTCCTTGAATAGTGATGCATTCAGTTATTTTCCACAATTTACTTTAAATATATGTGTGTGTGTATATATATATATACATATATACATATATACATTATAGTATGATGATCTGGAATATTTTATAAATTCTCTGCAGAAATGATACCAAGTTTTGAAAGAATATAACTGTCTAAAGAGCTAGATTTTTTTTGTGCCTTCCTCATTTGCTTAAGAGACTGACGATATCTCAGTGTGCCAGCCATACATGATAAAAGGAGAAATACCTAGATCACTGATGGCCTCACTGTATATGGATAAAGAGATAAAGGAGTAGAAGGGAGGGAGAGAAAGACAGATGAAGTATAACAGAATTTATCAAAGGGTGCAGGTACAACAATAGTGTTAAGAAATGGTAGACATAAATATCAAAATCAGAGAGTTCGCAACACTGAAATCATGAGATTCAAACCTTAAGAACAGAACTTAAAATGGTGCCCACTAAGATGCCAGGCAGGCAGGGAGTAATGATCTTAGTGCTGTGGCTGGTAATGATGATGCTATGGGAGGAATCTTGAAAATATTGGGTAGAGGAATTAACATAGGTGGTGGAATTGGTGCTACAACAAATTTAGACCAATTGTATGCCTGAAATTCAACAATGAGTAATTTTGTAAATAACAGTGCTTTTAATAAAATACATCTGACAAGAACATACTCTGCATGCTTTTCTAAAGGAAATTTACTTCAGTTTATTTCTTGCTTTGAGTGAAATGTAAATTTTGCCTATATTGCGTAAATCAAAACTGTACAGGAGTAAAGGCACAAATATTATTGCTTTTTAAAACTAATCATCAGCATTATTCTTACTTATAAGTATATTTTCCTTTTATAATAATATTTATATTAATATTATTTAATTAGAAACAATAATTCAAAAATAGTTTTCCTATTCTATGAAGTATTCTAAAATTAGATTGGATATAAATTACATTATTAAAAATTCAAGTAATAAGATAGTGCTAAATCATCCTAAATTTGTCTTTTAGACTAACTTAAAGGTTTTCTTGGGAGAAAATCATAGATACTATGACAAGGCTGCTTGTCAGATTTTCTTTATATTGACTTTTCAAATGCTTGCTAATTGCTAACTATACTGTGGTTTTCTTTAACTTCAGACTGAAAGTTTCCAAAAGTACAGCATTTGTACATTTTTATATGGTACAAACTTACCAACATCCTAAGAATAATTTGCATAACAAAAATTCATTTTATGTTAACTATATCTTTTATTATACTTATTAGTGATAATCACAGTGTAGCAGTTTTTTTGTTTCTTGGGGAATTGAAATAAGAGTTGTGATTTAAGGGAGTTTCATGCTAGCATCTTATCTAATAGTCTCAAACATGCTGTTCAAATAGGAAACTCCATATCCTGCTTCATTTAAGGCATCTTAAGTAGGATACTTAAGGGAGTAACAAGTTTTTAGCTCACAAATTGAAAAGTATATGTAGTCAATCAGCTGAGGAGAAATTTTATACACCAGCAAATTTTTATGTTTGTCCATTTTAATTAAAACTTGGGTGTAATCAGGCAGGAAAATATCAACATCATTCTTTCTGATTGCACTGATTACCTAATAGCATTACCCTGGCTTTCTTATGGTCATACCAAATTGTTTGACCTTATGAACTTTCTTGATATTTAATAAAATCAAGTAAAATTTCAAATGCTGCAAGCGAGAAAGGTTAGAAAGATAAAAAGAGATAGAGAAAAAAGAAAAAATAGAGAAAGTAAAAGCAAAAAGAGAAAGAAAGAAGAAAGAAAGATAAAGAAGAGAGAGAAGAAAAAGAAAGAAAGAAAGAAAGAAAGAAAGAAAGAAAGAAAGAAGAAAGGAAGAAGGAAAAAAAGAAAGGAAGAAGGAAAAAAGAAAGAGAAAAAAGAAAGGAAGGAAGAACTGAAAGAAAAGAACGGAAGGAAAAAAGAAAGAAAGGAAGAATGAAAATAAAAAGTGAGAGGTTAAAGGGAGTGAAAAAGAGTGTAGAAGGAAGGAAGGAAGGAAGGAAGGAAGGAAGGAAGGAAGGAAGGAAGGAAGGAAGGAAGGCAGGAAGGAAGGAAGGAAGGAAGGAAGGAAGGCAGGAAGGAAGGAAGGAAGAATGGAGGGGCCAGAGAGATAGCACAGTGGTAGGACCTTTGCTTTGCATGCAGACTGATAGTGGTTCAAATCCCGGCATCCCATATCCCCTTGCCTGCCAGGAGAGATTTCTGAGTGCAGAGCCAGGAGTAAGCCCTGAGCACCTCCGGGTGTGATCCAAAAAAAACAAAAAAACAAAACAAAACAAAAAGATAAAAAAAGAATGGGAAAACAGGCAGGCAAACAGACTAATCAGATTAGCATTAAAAAGACATACTAACCACACTCCACAATTTTTAATTATATGTCATCTAAAAGATAAATATTATTAGTAATAATTGCAATTCTGCTGTTGTTCCTATCCTGGATACAAACATACTTTTAAGTTAATTTTTGTAGTGTCAGAGATTTAATGCAGGGCCTCATATATATGAAGTATGTACTCTGAAATTTACCTTATTTTCATTCTGAAAATAACTGCTAAAATTTGAAATTATAGGTTTTCTTTCTTAACAACTTAGGTGCTAATAAAATCTCTCATTCTTATAACATTTCATACAAAATTCTTATAGTCTGTATATTTTGTCTATGATAGTTTTATAATGTTAAGGGGTATTATTTTACATATATAGTTATTAAGAGCCTCACGTTTATAAAATAATGTAACATGCTTTAAACAATTATAGTTTTCTAGCATATAGTTTTGTTGTTGGGCTTGATGCACACGAATTAATATTGTAGCTTCTAGCAAACATAATTGCAATAAAAAGATTGACATTACTGAGATACAATGCTGTATGTTTTAGAGCATAACTTATTTCTTGAACTAACAGGGCCTTGAATATAACTTATGTGTTTTTTGTATTTTTAATGAATCAAATCTCACTTGCTTAATCTTACCTACATTTATTTTGTGCCCAAATCTGTTCTATGACTCAATTAATTTAGCCCGTTGGACATGTATTGTTTATGTTGTTAATGGCTATAATAAGTGAGCCTTCAATGTCTTCTCTGTTTGCATCAGTGACTTTGAATGAGATGGTATTCAGTGCTTGTCTAACAGTCCCTAATCTATTTGGAAAATTGAGACAATAATTCACTGCAATTGTTGTTAGTGATTAAGCTACAAATCTATCTAACTGAAGAATATATTACTTTACAGTATCCTTCATTTTGTTGTTAAAAATTTATCATAATTGAGATATAACTCCTAAATAATGTGATTAAATTAAAAAATGCTGGCATTGATCTAAATCTATGGAGGCTTCTAATAATCATAATTTGTCTTTTTAAAATATCTTTACTGAGTCAGATTTGATGAGTAATTTATATTTGGTGGGTACTATACACTGGTGAAGGAATGGGTGCTGGAATATTTTATGACTGAAACTCAATTACGTAAAGTTTGTAGCTATATGCTTAATGATTCAATTACAATTATTTAATAAACATATAGGACAAGAAAACTTTACTGACCACAGCAATACTGAAGCATGTAGGTTGCTTCTCTTGCATGCTGCTGAACAAGGTTAAATTCCTGTTATTACATATAATCGCCCAAGCACTGGCAGGAGTAATTCCTGTGTATAATCTCTGAGCATCTCCGGCATGGACAAAAACACAACAAAAAAGTAGTAAAATTTACAAACTATGCAGAATAATGTATTATGGAATATTGTTGTCCTAGTATAGGCACAAACCTTTAAATTAGATTCCTCTTATTCTCAGTTATCTTTTAGCTTTTATTGAAAATGATCAGGAGTTATGTTGTAAATATTCCTGATGAATATATTTGTTTTGGTATGTGTCTCCTAACTCTGGTTTCTGACTTAGATCATATACTTTGTGTTGTCATAAAAAGAGCTGTATTTTATTTATTTATTTATTTATTTATTTATTTATTTATTTTTACTTTGTTTGCCCTTTATCTGATAGATAATGGGTGAATAATTTCTCCCATTTTATGGGTGGACTTTGTATCCTCCTTACTCTTTCCTTTGAGGTGCAGAAACTTCTCATTTTAATGTAGTCCCATTTGTTTATCTCTGCTTGTTTGTACTTGTTTTGATAGTGGTGATTCCTCCATGAAGATGCCTTTAGTTGAAATGTCATAGAGTCTTTTACCTAAACACCCTAGATACAACAACACTCTATAAAACTTTATTTTGAGGGAAAACTTCCTTGGATTTTTTTCTCAGATTTTATTAGAATTAAATCATTGGCCAAATATATAGTCTTATTTTTATTGAGGTTATAAAATAATGTGCATGTTATTTGAAGGGGATTTGCAGATGTGCTATACCTGGTAGTATTCAGGGACAACTCTGTTTAGAAACAATTCTTGAAGTGCTTAGGACACCCTATTTGGTCTAGGGATTGAACTAAGGTCTGCTATATAAAAGGCAGTTGCCTTAAGCCATATCTTTTTATGTTTTAGTGTTGGACGAAGTAATGTTGATTTCAGATATTAGTATTTTCACACGTTAGTATTTATTTATTTATTTTTTTAAATTTGGGTCCACATCTAGAATTTCCAAAAAAAAATCTGAGCGTGTTTTTTCTATCTTTGTTTTTGAGTTAATCTTGGTATGGTTAAAGCAACAATATGTAGTGCCATGATTTGGAACAGTGGTTTGCTGGATATACAAGAGTTTTATCTTTTATCTTCTGTACTTTGTCTCTTGTGCTAGATTTTCAGTTCTCCTTTCTTTTTTTTTTTTTTTGTTTTGTTTTGTTTTGTTTTTGGGTCACACCCGGCAACCCACAGGAGTTACTCCTGGCTCTATGCTCAGAAATCACTGCTGGCAGGCATGGAGAGGGTGGTGGTGGTACGAGGGGACCATATGGGATGTCGGAATTCGATCCACCATCCTTCTGCATGCAAGGCAAATGCTCTACCTCCATGCTATCATTCTGGCCCATAGTCCTTCTTAAAAATATTATGCAGGTCATTGAATTCATTTCTGTTTTGTAATTATTTTAAATATTGTGTCAAGGACCAAGCAGTATTACTTAGGGACTACCAAGGCCACAATTCAGGACACATATGAAGCTAGGGTTCAAATGTAGGGCTTCATACATATGTAGAATATATTATTTTATATGAGCCACATTTCAGACACCTAGATTTTTATTTTAATTTTATATATATGAAAATTAAATAACTTAATATTTAGATCATTTTAATATATCTAGTGAACAATCAGACTTATTTAGAGAACAATTAGACCTGAACATGAAATATTATTTAAGAAGTTTTGACATCAATCTTCTCAAACAAGATGTAAATCAAGCCATGAAAGGTTATAGGTATACCAGCCAAGAATCAGAAAGTTGGCTATTTTGGAAAGAAAGGGTGGGCCTGGTCCCTGCACAGCCAAAGCCATACCTGCTGTCTCCATAATCCAAAATCATAAGTCTGACACCACTCTACAAGTTCCTTTATAGACACCAATTTGACCAAATTTTATGGACAACTTTTTTATTTTTTGTTTTTATTTTTTGTTTGTTTGTTTGGGTCACACCCGGCAATGCTCAGGAGTTACTCCTAGCTCTATACTCAAGGGCATATGGCAGGCTCAGGGGACCATATGGGATACTGGGATTTGAACCAATAACCTTCTGCATGAAAGGCAAAGGCCTTACCTCCATGCTCTCTTCAGCCCGTGACACCTTTTTTTGAGCTGATGTCACCAGGACTTTTGGAGCGAGTGTGGGCACCCTCATTCTCCCTTCTTCCTTATTACAAGAAGCCTGGCAGCTGTAACAATGCCCCTAAGGATGTAGTATTAGTAATAGTGCTTTGAAGTTCTGTCCAACTCCATTTGCTTGATGTTGTCATCCTGACTGGGACACACAGATTTCATAGAATGGGTAGCTAACAAAAGCTTACTAAAATTTCTCATTGTATCAAAGACTTCATTGGAGATACAATACATTTCATATTTATTACTATTATTTATTATGCTTGCTTTCATATTTTTAAGTAAAATTAACTGAGTGGTAGCAGGCATACAAATTTATTTTTTAAAGTAGCCTTTAGATACTAATTATGAATGCCATTCTATTATTCTATTCTCTAGTCTAGAGAGAAATAGTTAAAATCCAGGAAGAACATTTAATAGTTATTACTAGCATATTAATTTTTCTTTAAATATATCACTATTATTCAGGTGTTATACACTTGGGAAAAGTGAGAAAATCTTTTTAGGTTGATGAATATTTTATTTTATTTCAATTGTATTTTCAATTTCCTATAGGCAGTGAGGACCGGAACGTGGAGTAAAGAAGTATTAAGAGAATTTACATAAACTTAAAGATAGAACCTTGCATGACTATGTAAAAAACAAACGTGTTTCAGAAGATTATTTGTATCTGCATTTTCTTCCTTCTTCATTATCTATGCATGCTGTTGTTCTGCGTTGTTTTCCCATTGACACACTTGTAGTAGAGCTTTTACTGCCTGTCGTGGTGAAATTCAGGGGCCAGAAGATGCTAGTGGCTGAGTAGCGAAGTGGAGAGGCCACTAAGTTCTCTGGGATCATCCTCAGCAGTCTCCCGCAGGGATCAGGAGACCAAAATTGGAGGGATGCAGAGACTTTTAAAGGTACCAAGCAGGAGATGGTACCCACCTTGGAGAACAGGACCTCCTACCTGGCTGGTGAACCTTGATGGGATTAAATTCGCTGGAGTCTTCCTCAGCAGTCTCCCGCAGGAATCAGGAAGCCCAATTTCTTCATTCATTATACAAAATAATACAGTACAGCTATCAGTTTAATTTTATTTTTAAGCTTTAGGAAATATATAAACTATTTGGTTTACATCAGTTAAAAACTTTAAGAAATACAGAAAGACAATTGATATTCTGAGTATTTGGTACTGTCAGGTCATTTTACCTAGTCTTTAAAAGAGCTTCAAGTAGGAGTTTTTATTAAGGACAGAGAAAAAGAGACACGAAGAAAAGAGATTTGTAGGAGTTCAAAGTAAGATATCATTCATTGGAGCAGAGAGAGTGCAGTGAGGAATTTTTTAAAATTTTCCTTCATGACAGTGTCATTAAAAATTTAATATATTATTTGATTAAACTTGTAGCAGAAAAATTTTTGAGTGTGAAGCAATAATATTTTTTATTGAAACTTATCTAGATATATGTCAGTGAAAGAAAGGAAAAATACATGTTCAAGATAAAATACAGTCTTCTCTCCAGAGTGAAAATCAAAGAAGCACAGAAACAAGCAAGTGAGATAAATTTTCAAGAGAGAACAAGGACCTGAAGAACAAGCTTGTAGGTTCAACTCTTAAATAAAAAAAAGGCCTTCTTTTATGTCTGGAAGAATAACTCTAAGGTATTAATTCAGGAACTGAAACCTGAATTGCCTTTGCAGGAGGGAAGATCAAGAATCATGTATTGTGAAAGCTAGAATAAGTAGTCATTGTAATCTTAGTCAAAGAATGAGGAGAACTGAACTAATATGACATCTGAAAGACAATTTTTTTTTGTTTGTTTTTGGGTCACACCCGGCGGTGCTCAGGGGTTACTCCTGGCTTCATGCTCAGAAATAGCTCCTGGCAGGCACAGGGGACCATATGGGACACCGGGATTCGAACCAACCACCTTAGGTTCTGTATCGGCTGCTTGCAAGGCAAGCACCGCTGTGCTATCTCTCTGAAAGACAATTTGATTAAGAAGTAATGAAGAAATTTTAGAAAATAGGATACTACTTAAAAAAAAGAGCTTGAGAGGAAATAGTGTGTTTTTTTCCATTTTATTAGCACTCTGAATATAAAGTTCTGAATAGTATAATGTGGCTATGTTGATAGAAATCAGCATAAAAAGATCCAGTCACATTATTTTTGTTTATTTTGTCCTTAATTTTACTCCTTGCTGTGTGTGTCATTGCTAAAATATCTATTTTTATCTGCAAAGCAAATATATAAAGTCAGTCAAAGTTTTTATTGTTTTAATTTTATTTGTAAATGTAATTAAAGAGCCAAAGTTTACAAAGTTATTGATAGAAGAGTCTTAAGCATACTATACTTCAATACCAGTTCCACCACTAGCATCAGCTGCTCTCAATCAGACATTCCATACTTCCTGCTGCCCCTTTCTCCAATCTCCCAAATTACTCCCTTGAAAAGCACATTTGAAAGTTCAGTTGTTGTAGTTGAGATTTTATGATTACAATGTTGATTACAGAGTCTGTGCTATAAATCTATTGCAGTAAATCTCTCTGACATCACCAGTAAACTCAATATCCCTTTTCCTATTCCTCTACTGCTTCCCATTTTTCCTCCTCTTGTTTTCCCTTTGATTTTTTCTTTTTCTGTCCTCTTTTCTAAACATTGTGGTTAAGAATGGTCTACATATCCTCTCACCACTGCATTTTTTTCTTCAACCAGTTCTACAGTGTACTAAAGGGAAGTGAGACCATACTGTGTCGTAGTTCTTCAGTCTTAGTTCACTAAACATGATAATTTTAGTTTGGGGGTAATTGATTTTCCCTTACTAGAGATTCCAGATCCTGTACTGTCAAGATCAATTTAGAGGCATCAGTGTTTGAACTTCTGATCTCTAACTTGCTAGGGAAGAGCTTTTAAGATGTCCATTCATATTCCAGGTACTTACTCTATTGGTCCCCTTTCAAAGAGAAAGAAACTGAAAGAGTGGAACATTCAAAAAACTTTCATATGGATATGAAATAGAATACCTCATCTTTTTATCTGTTTACAATAAAATCAGTGTCAAAAAGGTTTTTTGTGTTTTTTTGGTCTATCCCCACAAACACTACTTCCTACTAATACTATAGTGAGTGTAGCTAAGATAATGCATAATTTAATTTTAGATTGTTGTCCTTAGTACCAAGAAAAGTTGCATTTTAATTTAATCAACTGCCTTACATAATGCTCACATATACTAACTCATTTTAAATAAGTTAAATAACCTTTGTGTATATGAGATTTTCACTGTAAGATGAAATATTAATATTGCAGTGAAGATTTAATGTGCCTGCATAAAAAATAGAAAAGAAACATTATAGTACAAAGTAGGAGGTGTAATTTTCTTTTTTCTATCTTAATACTTTGGGAAAGAAGTCTCATCGTTTCATAACATGTCATTTTTATAACCTGTTTAATTTCATATGAGACACTAGGACTGTGGAGAAGAATAAATCACTGGTCTTGAGCTCAAAAGTTTTAAAAAGTTATGGGAAATATGCTTGGAAAATATATGGTGGCAACTCTAGCAGAACAATGAATAAAAGATGACATGACAGTAAGTGATTAGTAATTAGGAAGTAAGTTTATGAAGTGGTTACAACTTTGGACCATGATTTTGAAAGAAAGATGAACAAGGTCAAAGAGTGTAAGAAAGGTATTTTATGGGGAAATATTACAAGAGGAAATAGTTCTTATCTAATAGGGATAGGAACATATAAATTTTATATTGCAATGGGGTCTTATACTCTGAACATTTGTCATAGTAACTTGGTTTAGGTTTCAGAAGATCGAACATTGGCCATTGATCACTGAACCTTGAATCCTATCTACAAAAACAACACACTTTTCTGCACTAGCACCAGAAATCAGACTTCTACCAGAAAAATCCCTAAATCTGCCATGTCACACACTTTCTCCAGGGTGGGTTCATAATGACGCCCTGACGACTTGGAAATAGCAACAACTTGCTTTCATGGCAGAATTTCCTGCCATGAGATGAGTGGAAACCAGAAGATGATCTGTGTCACCCTGAATTTAACAAAACCAGGATCTCTTCACAACATAAATCTAACTGTGACATCTGTGATTAAGAATAATTTTTACTGGGACCATTAAGAAAGACTATAGGATTAACAATTTAGTATGTCCGGAGCCTGTAGTTGGTCTTATAGCATGATATCTTATAGGTAGGGTCCTCCAGTTATTAGGCAAAAGGTTTTTCCTTTCTATTTTCTCCATCTTTTACTATGCCTATGCAAAACAAACAAAACAACTCTGTCACATGGCTTTTTTCTTTTATTTTTCTTTTTATCTTTTAAATAGGGGCTCCCACCTTTTCCATAGAAACTTGGGCATGGATTACTTTGTTTTAACACATATTTATGCATTTTTATATAAAACTAAAAAGAAAAAAAGGAAAGATTGGGTTCCAGGGACCAAGTGGTCACAGATATATTGGTGGGGAAAAAATGAGAACATAACTAAATATCTAAGCAAAAGTCAAAGACAATAGAATCAAGAGATCTAAACATAACTTTAATAGTCATTATACTGGCAGGCCAGGGGTCAAATTGTGATGGTATTAGATGCACTCTTGAAATATTGGTGGAAGGAGTTTGACACTGGTGGTAGGAATGGATCTGACTCAATGTATATTTGAAATACAACTATGAAGAACTCTGTAGATCACAATGGTTTAAATAAAATAAAATTTAAAAACAAAAAGGTATTTTAGATAATAGAACTAATTTAATACTTGTAGGGATCTGAGAACAAACTATTTTATTGTTGCTGATTTGTCTATTTATTTTAGAGTAGGTAGAACATGAATCTAGAGAAAGTACTGTGGAAAGTAAGGAGCAAGAGGTTGAGATTGCAAGTCAGGAACAAGTAACAGAATGTAGAGATATTATATCTCATCATTCTAATTCTTAGTGAATTTTTAAGCCTGGGAGTGAATCGGCTCAACAGTATCTCAGAGCAATAATGAATAGTGACAACTTTAATTGCAAGTTTGGTCAAGATGCCAATCTTCCAAAAATGAATCATCTTATTTCAATTAAAAATAATTGGACTTCTTATTATAAAGCAAAAATATCATAATATTACTTATATATCTGATAAAATTGTGATTCTCTGTGTATATGTCTATGAATTCTCTATAGGAAAGGTAATATGATGGAAAGAATAATTTTGAAACACAAAGAATAAGACCTCTAAGGGGATGTTATAAAATCCATCATTATGGTTACTCTGAGTCAGTCCATGCAAGTGATAAATTATTCCATCCTTTCTCAATTGTAAATTATGCAAATACCATTCTAACTTTATTCAGAATCAAAAAATTGGTTCTCTTGATACTTGTTCACATTATTTCTTATGCTATTCTACTCTCTGTGGCATGCCTATTTTAGAAAAAATGTTATTAAAATAAAAACCAACATGGAATATAAAATATATATTTTAGAGTACCTTGAGACCTTGAGGCTGAAAATATTATATTAATAATAAATATATTAAATGTGTTTTATGTTTAGGCTGATTTAAAATAATTATTTGGTGTATTATTAATTAGACTAAAAACTTAACTATACCTTTATTTGAAGAGTCATGTATTCACGTTCTTCTCACTTTATTCTTGCCTTGTTATTCCTCTACATTTTTATATTTTGGCCTAAGAATAAAATCTTCTAGTGGCAATAAACAATAAAAGATAAATATAAACATTAAATTTGACCTGAAACTGTGAATCCATTGTCCTTTACAGGCTTGATGCTTAAATTAAAGAAATCACTAAATAGTCTTGATTTCTAATGTTCCTGCAAAAAATGCAGGTAATAAATTGCTCTAAAGTGTTCATAAAATTTTGTAAATAAATAATAAACATGCAAAAATTGGTTTACATGGGAATATAATAAAATTTGCTTAAATGTCTAGCTATTGTTAAAGCTTCCTAATTTAAATTACCACATGCAGACAACCTCTATTCAAACCCCAGCACCCTATATAGTATCCTGAGCCTGACAGTAATGGTTTCTGAGTCTACACTCAGAAATAAACAGAAATAAACCCCTAGCACCACAGGGTCTGGCTCCTAAAAACAACAGGATATAAATATCCTGAATTTGATGTCTTATTCACTAATTAAATTTATGCATCATTTACTGTATTTGCAATGAACCAAACATATCTTGATGCTTTTATCATTTAAAACCAATGAATTTATTGAGTTTTATATGTTAACTTTTTTTTATTTGTATTTGGTCACTTCCGGTGATGCTCAGGGGTTACTCCTGGCTATATGCTCAGAAATCGCTCCTGGCTTGGGGGAAGCATATGAGACACCGGGGATAGAACCTAGTCAGTCCTGGGTCAGCCGTATGCAAGGCAAACTCCCTACTGCTGTGCTATCATCCCAGCCCCTAGCTTTTTAAATATTTTAAAATTAAATTAAATGATTAAACTTTAGTTCTAATACTATACCTAACTGTACTCAGAGCATATTCCTGATTTCTGTGTTCAGGAATTACCCTGGTGATGTTCAAAAAACCATGTGTTGTCCTAGGTATAAAACTGGAACTGATAACATACAGGTCAAGTACTTTAGTCCCCCTGTTATCTCTCAGCAGCTAAACTTTTTAAGCTTTGTATTCTAATTGTCAAGCACCCTAATAGTTCTAAATCAGTGAAAAACTAAGTGATTTTTTAAAATGACCACATCAATATAGACTATTTGACCTCATTAAAACAGGTAATATTTAACATATTATCTCATCCAGTCATTAAATTTCAAAAAGTGATATACTTAAAATATATCGATATAAAATGTATATGCAACCTTATAGTATGTTTTATATTTTGATATATTATAACCATATAAATGCCATATTTTACTAGCAATTTTATAAGAAGTTAACAGGTATCACATATAGAAATATCTCAATATTACTTGGAAAACAATTGTTATAGGAGATTTTGTTTTACTCAAGGAAGGCAAAGTGATAGCACAGCAGATACAGCATTTTTCATTGCATCTGGCCAATCTTGTTAGATCCCAGTTACCTATGTGTTCCCACAAGCCTACCAGGAATGATTTCTGAGCACAGAGCCAGAAGTAACCTCTGAGCATCACCAGATGTGGCCTAAAAATCAAAATACAAAAAGATATATATATATATATATTTTTTTTTGTTTGTTTGTTTGTTTTGTTTTCCTTTGAATTCAAGCAATGAGACCAAACTGTCATCATGCTGTAGATAACATTATATAAGATTCTGCCTTATAATTTGAGGATGACTTTCTGAGAAATTAAGATATGATGAAACAGCTAGATTATGACTCATTTTTAGAAATTTGTTATTGAAAATTATCCAAGAAATTTGAAAAATGTCCTTGAGTAATGTTATACTAAGTGGATTCTTATGTGAAAGTTTTAAAGCTCTACTCATATCACTCAATAGAGTTCAGAGAAATGCTCACATAGAGACTAATATTTTGGGGCTGGAGTGATAGTGCAGCAGTAGGTCATTTGCCTTGCACGCATCTGACCCAGGACAGATCTCAGTGCAATCTCCTGAGTCTCATATGGTCTCCCAAGCCAGGAGTGATTTCTGAGTGCATAGCCTGGAGTAACCCCTGAGCATCAACGGGTGTGGCCAAAAACCAAAATAATAATAACAATAATAATAATAATAATAATAAATTAATGTTTTATTTATATTTAGCAAATCTATTGATAAGTTTCAACAAGAGTTTTCAAATAAGCTACTGAAAAAATTTAGTAATTTTTACCATCTATTTATCACAAGTTGAGATTTGTTAATTTACTTTTTATACTTGAGTTGAATTTCTTAGCAAAAGAAATAATCAGGATTCTCACCAAATCTAATTTCCACTATGATTTACCCATGAATTTTACAATGTTTCTATTCTTCTAAATATTTTGTTTGTCTTTTGTTTTGTTTTGCTTTGTTTTTGAACCGCACAGGAGTTACTCTCAGCTATGCGCTCAGAAATCACTTCTGGCTTGGAGGGACCACATGGGATGCCAGGGGATCAAACTGTGGTCCATCCTAGGCTGGCTCTTGCCAGGCAGATGCCTTACCTCTAGCACCACCACTCTGGCCCCTCTTCTAATTATTTTAAACATTGATTTTGAAGCATAGCATTTAAAGTTTTAATTGCTTTTGTAATATTCATTTTTTAGTATTCACCTCCTAATTGTTTTTGTTATGTCATTAAACTGTTTATATTTTTGTCATCTACATAAGTCCTAAAAGAAATCAACCTTACTTTTACTTTTTCTAATTTAAAGTTTTTTAATTCACAAAGTCATCCCTAGCTGATTTTTTTTAATTTGTGAAAATTTATTTTATTCTGCAATGATATCATTAAGTCATTGTCAGAAGTTTTACTAAGCTATTTCTTGCTAATAGAACTTTATGTTGTTTGCTTAGTTTCTGCACATTAAGTGGCTTCTAACACACATTGTCTTCTGCATAGTATTGCTTCTACTAGGATGGCAATATTAAAAAATTTGGCTGTGCATATGGCCACATGGTTCAGGATCCCAAGCTCTGTGGGTGATATTGTGGGGCACAGTTTGGCTTCCAAACACTCATAAAGTATAAAAGGTTAGGGAGAGGGTGCTCAAACTCACAGCAACAAAGTCTTGGTGATGTTACCCAAATACCAGCATACCTGAAGTTTTAGTAGGTTTTGGTGTCCTTGCAAAGATCAGTGGTTAAATGGCAAAGCTTGGTCATTGGTGAAACAGTGATTGTGGGTAGTAGGTATAGTTAGTGATACTTTAACAGAGCAGGTTCCTGACCTGTCTACCCCTCTAATATTTTCTGTTTTCCGCTTTGATATAAAATATTTCAACACCAATTCCTTTACTACTGTCAACCTCATTAGCCGCTGATGGGAATGACATCCAGTCCAGCCTTTCTAGAAAAACAATATGAAAATCCTCAAAAAATTGGAAATTGAACTCCCATATACCACTCCTAGGGAAACAACACATACACAAAAAATTTGCCTCTCTATGCCTATGTTCTATTTAGCTATATTTACAGTGGCCAGATTCTGAAAATAACTCAGATTCCCAGAAGCAAATGAGTGACTAAAGAAACTGCCCTGCATAAACACAATGAAATACTATGCATCTGTCAGGAAAAATTAGTCATAAAATTTTACCATACATGGATGACATGAAAACTTTTATGTTGAGTGAAATGAATCAGAGGGAAAAAGATAGACACAGAATAGTTTCACTCATCTGTGGGAATTAAGAACAATAGAAAACAGTATGGCAATAATACCAGGATACAACAAAGATGAGGGCTGGAAGGACCAGCCCATGATAGAAGCTTACCACAAAGATTGGTGAATGCAATTAGAGAAAAAAACTACACCAACATCTATCAGAACAATGGTAATGAGTGAATTAATAGAATGCCTGTCTCACGACAGGCAGGGCCTGGGGGGAGGAGGGAGATGAAGGGCTTTGGCGGTGGGAAGGTTGCACTGGTGAATGAGGCGTACATTTTTTTTTTTTTTGGTCTGTTATGAGGACATAGCCATCAGTGCTCAGGAATTACTTCTGGATCTGCTCTCAGAAATCACTCCTGGAAGGCATAGAGGACCATTTAGGAGGCCGGGGATTGAACCCTGATCTGTCCTGGATTGGTAAAATCAAGGCAAATACCCTATTGGTGTGCTCTCATTTCAGCTTTAGTGGGGGAGAAGGGTGTTCATTTTTATGACTGAAACTCAACTACAGATATGTTTGTAACCCTGGTGCTTAAATAAAGATATTAATGAAAAGAAAAAAAGAGAAATATGAATTTCAATAAAAAGGGGGTCAGAATTATAATAAACCCAGTGAATATAGACATTGCTTTGCATTTCAGGTTTAACTTATCACCCTAAGCTTTACCACTAGTGACACCTGAGCACAGATATAAACACAGAGCACTATCAGATGTGATATTCAAACAAAGAAAGAAAAATATAGGATACCAATAAAGTAAATAAACACAAACAATATAGTTCCTCATATGAATTCTGAGGGTCAACTGAGCAATCTAATAATAACTATATAGCTGGAGTTGCAGAAGAATATGAAACAGGAATAAAAGAAAAATAAAATATAAATGATAAAATATATTTCTAATTTGTACATTTTAAAGCCACAGTTTGAACAGGTACAAAAAAGTCCAAGTCAAACTGGACTTCTGAACTGCTAGAGTAAAGTTAACTTTCAGAATACAGCTTGGTGGCCGTTTGCCTTGCAAGAAGCCAACCCAGGAGACTGTGGTTCTATTCTCAGTATTGCATATGGTTCTCAAAGCCTTCCAGGGTGTGACCCATGACCCCAAAACAAAAAATAATACAGCTTGGTGGAATAATATTTTACATTAATAATATAATAATATGCTATATTGTTATATTATATTAAATAATATGTTTCTTATATTAAGTGAAAATTAATTTTTATAAAATTATGTTTCAGTGAAAGATTATTATTATGTAAAATGATTAACCTTTCTACTTTTGTATATATCATGGAACTATTTCCAATCAATGAACAATCTGGAAAAATAACAGATTTTTGAGATTTACAGTTAAATAGCACTCAAAAACCAGTGTAACAATAATTAGATTCTTCATTGAAGCAAGGGTCAGACATGTGATGGAATATAAGCGTAATCTTATGGAATGAAGTTCAAAGGTATGAATGGGAAACAAAGACATACACAATAATTAGTTTACAAATTAATTGAAGATGTAGTTTTGCTCAGAAAGTCATTGGTCTGCTTTTACATTTTCCTATTGTTTACCTTCCTACTTCTTAGACATAGGATTTGACCTTGAGAGTTCCTTAAGTAGATATTTTCAATTGCTGTATTAGCATAAGCTTGTCCACTTAAAAATATCTATATCTTTACGAGAATTAGTGGATTACTGTTTGTATATTAGCTAATCAACATTTCAGGATCTTTTTCTCAAATATAAAGTATTTTTCAGAGGTATAATATATCTTATATCCAAGGCAAAATAAAGGGGGCCTGCTCCAAGCTTAAGCTTTGACAGGAAAAAACTTGTTTTATTGAATAAATAGCATGAATCAAAAATATGGATATGAGATGAACAGAAAGTATATTAAAGAATAGGGATGGAGGGGCCATAGAGACAGCACAGTGGTATGGCACGGCTGTCCCAAGACGGACCTCGGTTTGAATCTAGTCACTATACATACATATATTTGTCAATCTCTTGTTAATATCATCATTGGATTTTATTTTCTTCATTTTGGTGTTAGACCTGGTGCTACTCAGGATTCACTTCTGACTTTGCATTTATACATCACTCCTGACAGTACTTGGAGTAATGATATATAAGAGATCAAACCTACATTTTACTGTGAGTCACCATATTGAAGGCAAATGCCTTACATTTTGTTCTACCTTTCTGGCCCCTGAATTGATACCTTTGTAATCCTCTAGTTACAGTTCCAGTACCATTTGGATGCGAGCCAATTGGTCAAATAATAAGATGACAGGTTAAGAGTCTTATTGGAAAATATACAGTTGGTTGAAAGGTGACACATTCATGTTTCCAAATGAGTATATCTTGTATTTCACAGTTACAGGAGCAAGTTTAATGTGAAAGAACAGAGAAGTATAGTTTTTTTGAAAAATTGCTTCAGATTTTATACTGTATTGATAGTAAATCACCTATCCGGTGCGTCCCTTGAAGCACACTCCTTAGTATGTACAAATCCAGATTTTTGACTAAATTTTAGACTTTTTGGAAATAACAAGATAAGGATAACTGTTTATGCCCAGAATAGAATGCTGCTCTATGATTTCTTTGAAGTAGTTTTATTCTTATGTTGTCGTTTAAAATTGCTTTATTTTGTTTTAATAAATTTAACCTTGATGCTTAGTTTAGAAAAAAGGCCGAGATATCTACCTATTGACTCCTTGTGAAGATTAAATGACTGAAAATGTAAATTGTTATGTAGAAAACTGAAAATG
Source organism: Suncus etruscus (assembly GCF_024139225.1). Classification (NCBI taxonomy): domain Eukaryota; kingdom Metazoa; phylum Chordata; class Mammalia; order Eulipotyphla; family Soricidae; genus Suncus; species Suncus etruscus. The sequence goes on from NC_064856.1 coordinate 43,215,894, forward strand.
CACCAGTCTATTTTCCTTTGTAATAAAATGGTCCAAATGAGTCCCAACAGCATAAAACAAAATAACAAATATTAGGTTTTTTTCATGAACCTGGAGTATAAAGTATAATATAGAATGTGTATTCTTAAATATAGAAATTACATGTATAGTATAATTTAAAAATAAAATTCAATATAGAGAATAAGAAAGCTATATATATTTTTGGGGATTTAACTCAGGGAAGGGGCAGGTGGAAGATATCAAATTGGCTTGATAAATCACTAATATGCTTCAATTTCTTGAAAACTTAATCTTTAAATATTTTGTTAAGACTTGCTGCATCATTAATTTAGACCAAAGGAAAACAAAACTATAGAGACTAATACTTGAAAAAATAGTATTTTCTTTCTTACATGAATTTATTTCTGTTTTACTGGGCTTCTTCACACAAGAGATAAACCTGGGACATGGGAAAAGTTAGCAAGTTAGAGAGCCCTCTCCTGCAAATCTACTACTATCTATGACTCAAGAACTGGCCAACTGTTTTTCTGCTGTCTTGCTCAGTCAGAGTGAAAAGTGGATATATCTACTTCCCCAGGATTTCCAGGGGCAGAAACATGGGGGATGGGTGTTCACTAAGTGATTGCAATTTTTGCCTTAGAAAGAAAACTTTTTTTTTTTAGTTTGTTGTTTGTAGTTTTAAGACCTCATCATGTTGCTCAAGGTTTACTCCAGGTTCAGACTCAGGAATCATTCCATCCAGTGTTCTAGACCATATGGTTTGATGGAGAATAAACCAAGGCAGACTGAAAACAAGGCAAGCGCCTATACATTCTACTCTCTCTTCTGCTCCCTTAGAACTCAAATATGCATGGAATATTTATAGGTAAGATAATAGTCCTCAAAAATTTGTGCTGACAGAACAGGTATGTCTGGTGTATCGATCTAATTTCAGACTACAGCACTATGCATACATCTAATTTAACCTTTCAATCTACTGTGTAAAATTTCCAAGCGTTGCAAGAAAATTGGAATGTAAAGGAAATGATTTTAAATAGATTTTAATTAGTGATGCTATTTAAAGCATCACAGGGAAACTCATGTTAAGTGAGTTTGAAATAAAATTTGATTGGCTACCAAAGAAAAGATGTGTTTAAGTCAAGTCTCCAAGTTTCCAGAACACAGTCTACTGCTCTATTTTAAAATTCATCCCAAAAATTGGGGCCAGCGAGGTGACGCTATAGGTAAGGTGTCTGCCTTGCAAGCGCTACCCAAGAAAAGATCGCGACCACGGTTCAATCCCTGGGCATCCCATATGGTCCCCCCAAGCCAGGGGCAATTTCTGAGTGCTTAGCCAGGAGTAACCCCTGAGCATCAAACGGGTGTGGCCTGAAAAACCAAAAAAAATTCACCCCCAAAATTAACTTTCATATACTATAAAACCAGGGTCCTAAGAGAAAATAGAGGAACTTGGTGCTTGCCTTGTATGCTGCAGACCTGGTTTCAATCCACAGTAAGATGCTTTAAGCACCACAATGAATGATACTTGAACACAGAGCCAGGAGAACTCCCTGAACACTTTTGGGGTGTTCCTGAAAAAGTTAAAAAGAAAAAACAAAGTCCCTCAAAACAAAGCAACAACAACAAAATCTTTATAGCATAAAATCAACTTAGTGGATACTAGTATGTATGAAAATTGGGCAAAATAAGTGAATTATTTAATAAAGGGTAGACAAATTTTATTTCAGAGTTTATTTTTTCTAGAAGGTAGAAAGTTTATTGTAAAATAGAGGAAAAAGGAAAAGGAAGTCCCTGTATGGGGAGGGACTTAGCATGGGATTACGTTCTAGAATTAGATTTTCAATATAATTTCTTCAGAACTTTCAAATTCAAATACAGGAAGCTGCCGGATATGGAGCTTGTTATTCCAAAGCATGGGACTTTGATGGTGATTCTTGGTCAGAGTCTTTTGGTTGATCATAGGCAGTGTGTACTATTTAGAAAAAGTATGAGTATAGGTATTTTACCTTCTTTAAATTGAGGTAAGTTCACCCTTAATTAGAGAGTAAAATAAAAAAAAGAATGAGGTCAAAGAGGTAGCTCAGCAGCAGGGTGTTTGCCTTGCACGCAGCTGATTCAGGACAGACTGTGGTTTGAATCTCGGCATCCCATATGGTCCCCTGTGCCTGCCAGGAGCAATTTTTTTTCTTGATCTCATTATGTGAGATCCTTGAAGGCAGAGGCTGAATCATTTTCAGGTATTTCCTTCAATGCTAACCCAGAAATATAACCCGTTGATCTGTGAATGAGACTGAGCAAGCCTTAGTGCCCCACCTGTAAATAAACCAAATTTCTGCCTCACAAGCATGCACCTGGCACATCCCTGGTGAATAATGACAAAGATTCCTTTACTTCTAGACCTAATTCCAGTTACACTGTCCTGAGTTCTCTTTCCAACAAGACACAGTCCTTGGGCTGTGCTTGGATAGCTGAGTCCAATTTTAAGATGCTTAACAAAATTCTCTCCCTACCAAACTTTTTATTTTTGCCACATCCAGGAGTGTTCCTGGCTCTGAGAAGTGTTCTTTCTGGGAACCATGTGGGATGCCTGGGATAGAATACAGGTCAGCCAGGCACAAGACAAATGCCCTACCCCTTTACCCACTGTACTATGGCTCCAGCCCCTTCCCACCAAATCTTTTCAAATTCCTCGTTCTACTGGATACTAGTATCCAGGAGCAATTTCTGAGCGCAGAGCTAGAAGTAACCTCTGAGTGCCGCCTTGTGTGACAAACAAATAAATAAATAAAAATAAAAACTAAGATGACACAAAACAGAGTTAATTAACAACTTTTATCTCAAAATTGCATCTGTAATCTTTCCAAAGCAAAGTAAAACAGCGTGATTAGAAAAGAGAAATTGTGCTTCAGACATTGTTTTTTTTAAGTTTTGCAATTGCTTGGCTTTGACCCTAAGAATGCATTTAAGTCAACTCCATATAATGACTGATATTGCACTTAGGGCTTTGACTTTTGGTGACTTTTCATGCATCTGTTTACTTTTTGTAAATCTGAATTAGCAATTATTTTCATATTTTTTAATTTAAATGAACTAAAATTATGACAAATTACTCATAACTTCAGGAAACTAATTGGTACTTATTGTCTTTGCTTATGTTTCTGTTTGTTTGCAGTTTTCCATATGATATCTATTGGCCTTGATCTATAGTTTAATTACTTAAAACCTCATTGACAGTATAATTAAGATAATGAATGGATCAAAAGATGGGGCACCTAATTTGGGAAGAATAAAGAGAATCTATAGAATCATGCTGAAGAAATCAATAATGTAGCCTGAAGATGAAAAATAAGGATAACAAAATCCTGGCAAATAGGATTCAATGCCTCATTAAGAAGATCATCCACTACGATCAAGTAGGTTTCATTCCAGGAATGCAAGGCTGGTTTAACATCCGTAAATCTATCAACATAATACACAACATCAACAGCAAGAAAAATAAAAATCACATGATCATATCAATCGACGCAGAGAAAGCATTTGACAAGGTCCAACACCCATTCTTGATCAAAACTCTCAGCAAGATGGGAATGGAAGGAACCTTTCTCAGCATAGTTAAGGCCATCTACCACAAGCCAGAGGCAAATATTGTCCTCAATGGAGAAAAACTGAAAGCCTTTCCTCTAAATTCTGGCACAAGACAAGGCTGTCCTCTCTCACCACTCCTATTCAACATAGCACTGGAAGTACTCGCTATAGCGATTAGGCAAGAAAAGGATATCAAGGGAATCCAGATAGAAAAGGAAGAAGTCAAGCTCTCACTGTTTGCAGATGACATGAAACTCTACTTAGAAAACCCCAAAGACTCTACCAAAAAGCTTCTAGAAACAATAGACTCATATAGCAAGGTGGCAGGCTACAAAATTAACACACAAAAATCAATGGCCTTTCTATACACCAATACTAATAAGGAAGAAATGGACATTAAGAAAACAACTCCATTCACTATAGTGTCACACAAACTCAAATATCTTGGAATCAACTTGACTAAAAATGTGAAGGACCTATACAAGGAAAACTATAAAACTCTGCTCCAAGAAATAAGAGAGGACACGCGGAAATGGAAGCACATACCCTGCTCATGGATTGGTAGGATTAACATCATTAAAATGGCAATACTCCCCAAAGCACTGTACAGATTTAATGCGATCCCCCTAAAGATACCCATGACATTCTTCAAAGAAGTGGACCAGGCACTTTTGAAATTTATTTGGAACAATAAACACCCTCGAATAGCTAAAGCAATCATTGGGAAAAAGAATATGGGAGGAATTACTTTCCCCAACTTTAAACTTTACTACAAAGCAATAGTTATCAAAACAGCATGGTATTGGAATAAGGACAGGCCCTCAGATCAGTGGAATAAGCTTGAATACTCAGAGAATGTTCCCCAGACATACAATCAACTAATTTTTGATAAAGGAGCAAAAAATCCTAAATGGAACAAAGAAAGCCTCTTCAACAAGTGGTGTTGGCACAACTGGGTAGCCACTTGCAAAAAATTGAACTTAGACCCCCAGCTAACATCATGTACGAAGGTAAAATCCAAATGGATTAAAGACCTCGATATCAGCCCCAAAACCATAAGATATATAGAACAATACGTAGGTAAAACACTCCAGGACATTGAGGCTAAAGGCATCTTCAAGGAAGAAACTGCACTCTCCAAGCAAGTGAAAGCAGAAATTAACAGATGGGAATATATTAAGCTGAGAAGCTTCTGCACCTCAAAGGAAATAGTGCCCAAGATACAAGAGCCACCCATTGAGTGGGAGAAACTATTCACCCAATACCCATCAGATAAGGGGCTAATCTCCAAAATATACAAGGCACTGACAGAACTTTACAAGAAAAAAACATCTAATCCCATCAAAAAATGGGGAGAAGAAATGAACAGACACTTTGACAAAGAAGAAATACAGATGGCCAAAAGACACATGAAAAAGTGCTCCACATCACTAATCATCAGGGAGATGCAAATCAAAACAACAATGAGATACCACCTCACACCACAGAGAATGGCACACATCACAAAGAATGAGAATAAACAGTGTTGGCGGGGATGTGGGGAGAAAGGAACTCTTATCCACTGCTGGTGGGAATGCCCTCTAGTTCAACCTTTATGGAAAGCGATATGGAGATTCCTCCAAAAACTGGAAATCGAGCTCCCATACGATCCAGCTATACCACTCCTAGGAATATACCCTAGGAACACAAAAATACAATACAAAAACCCCTTCCTTACACCTATATTCATTGCAGCTCTATTTACCATAGCAAGACTCTGGAAACAACCAAGATGCTCTTCAACAGACGAATGGCTAAAGAAACTGTGGTACATATACACAATGGAATATTATGCAGCTGTCAGGAGAGATGAAGTCATGAAATTTTCCTATACATGGATGTACACGGAATCTATTATGCTGAGTGAAATAAGTCAGAGAGAGAGAGAAAAACGCAGAATGGTCTCACACATTTATGGGTTTTAAGAAAAATGAAAGACATTCTTGCAATAATAACTTTCAGACACAAAAGAGAAAAGAGCTGGAAGTTCCAGCTCACCTCAGGAAGCTCATCACAAAGAGTGATGAGTTTAGTTGGATAAATAACTACATTTTGAACTGTCCTAATAATGAGAATGTATGAGGGAAATTGAGAACCTGTTTAGAGTACAGGCGGGGGTCGGGTGGGGAGGATGGAGACTTGGGACATTGGTGATGGGAATGTTGCACTGGTGATGGGTGGTGTAAAAAAAAAAAGAAGATTAATAATGCATACATATTAATATTTCCTGCTAAAAACTTTTTTCTAGACAATACTTCATGCTTCTATGTTTAAAAGAAAAACCTGTAAAATGGTTAATATAAATATCTCATCAACTAAAAAAAAAAAAAAAAAGTAACCTACAGGGCCCGGAGAGATACCACAGCAGTGTTTGCCTTGCAAGCAGCCAATCCAGGACCAAAGGTGGTTGGTTCGAATCCCGGTGTCCCATAAAAAAAAAAAAAGAAAAGAAAAGAAGAAAAATAAGGATATGAAAATTTTAAGAAAGTTGTTTCTACATTCATCATTAAAACTGGAATTAAGTCTCCAATATAGGCCAATATAGGCAATATATGCAATATTGGCAAATTATAAGCAAAGAAACAGAGTTTGATAGAATTTATTTAGAAGCTTATTTAATCACTTATTTAATCATGGTTTAGGTGTTCATCAAAAGTTTTGATTATGTGAAAATACTAAAGATTAAGGTACTATTTAATGTTTATTATAATTTGTTGTTCTTATTGTTTTGTTTGTTTTTTTGGGTCACACCCAGTGGTGCTCAGGGATTACTCTTTGCTCTGCGCTCAGAAATAGCACCTGGCATTGCTCGAGGGAATATATAGGATACTGGGGATCGAACCTGAGTCCATCCCAGATCTTCTGCATGCAAGGCAAACTCCCTACTGCTGTGCTATTGCCCCACACTTTTTTTTTTAATATATATGAACTTTTTTAAACCATCTTAAAATGGCAAGAACGAGTTTGGAAGAGGGAAGCAATTTAAGGTATAAGTATAATAAAATCACCACTTTCTTTTTCAGATAAGATGGTAGTTTTCGATGACGAGAGCCTCTAGAAGAATTCTGCTTATTTTCGGCGTATTAGACTTTTACCCCAGTTTAATACTTTTCTCCTCTTCAAACAAAACCACATAACTTGAACTACCTACTCCTGCCTCCCAATTAGAGGGGGAAATAAGGGAGGCATCAGGACCAAACAGGTGTAAGACTACGAAGTAATAGGATAGGTACAGAGGGGACCACATATTCTAGCAGCCCTGGGGGTGAGGGAAGAAGATATGGGAGGTAGGACAAAAACGGAGGACTAGGGAAGACAAACCAGTGATGGGAATCCCCCCTGATTTTATGTAAATATGTACCTAAAATATTATTGTCAACAATAGGTAAGCCACTATGATCAAAATAAAAATTATGTTAAAAAATATATATAAAGTCTGGAATTGAGTGATAGCATAGCAGGTGGGGTGTTTGCCTTGTGTGCAGCTGACCTGGGTTTGATCCCGGCATCCCATATGGTCTCCTGAGCATGCTTAGGGATGATTTCTAAGTGCAGAGCTAGGATCAACTCCTGAGCATCATTGGATATAGCCCAAATCCAAATATATATAGAAATATATAAAATACATAAATATATTAGGTCTTAAACTTAACTGGAGATAATAATGCAAGTTAACATAAAATAACTAATGCAGTGGTCATTTTCACAATATGTAAAATGCCAAATATAATTTATATTGTATGCATGGAACTAATATAATGTTATATGTCAGTGTATCTTAGCTTAAAAGCCACAGAAATGCATTTATTTTACCTTGTCAAACTAAGTACAATGAGGCATTTAAAGACCTATTGTGACCTGCAAACAAAATAAAGCTTTTTTTTTTTCTTTTTTGGTTTTTGGGCCACACCCGGTAATGCTCAGGGGTTACTCCTGGCTATGCGCTCAGAAGTTGCTCCTGGCTTGGGGGACCAGATGGGATGCCGGGGGATCGAACCGCGGTCCGTCCTAAACTAGCGCTGGCAAGGCAGACACCTTACCTCTAGCGTTACCACACCGGCCCCAAATAAAACAAAAGCTTTTATATTTTAAATATAGATTTGTTAGGTGTTTGGTTTTATACCCTCAAGAAAACTTCAAGCACTGATTATTAAAAACTGATGTATGTGTGTGTTCAGAAAGATGGCGTGGTATAAAAGTACAATTAAAAAAAAGATTGTAGTTTTCCCCCAAAAAATACATATGGGAGTGAAGAGAATTTTATGATCTACTATATATTTGTATAATATAAATAATTATTCCTCAATAGATTTTGTACATTTAATTTAACTTTTGGAAAAATATATAGTAAGAAATATTGGTTCTAAGTTTCAAAATGCACTGGTTAAGTAAATGTCTATATTACACCAAAATATATACATTGAGCCCCATTTCCAATGCACATGGAAGGTAAACTATTGGAAGATTTGATGAATTAATAAAAATTGGTCCCCATGTACATATTCAAAAACTGTTTGATAAGTGTTTTCATTAATAAATATATCCTGAACCAAGTTTTAGTGCTATATTGAATTCTGACCATATGATAATTATTCTAGACTAAGTTTCTATGTGTAATGAGCCTATTTGTTGCATATTTCATATTTATCTTTCTTATAAACTTTAAAGAAAATATATGCACTCTAAAATCAATAGATAAAAAACTATTAATAATTTATGTTAATATTATATTAGTGAAATTAGATTACTCAAATTCTGAGCTAATGAATTATAATTAATTGGTTTTTAATTTTGAACTAAAATAAAGAAAATATATGGCATCAATTCACATAATATAATTAGAGTCAGAGAAGTAGTAAAGGATGTAGAGCATTTGTCTTACACAAAGCTGACCCAGGTTCAATCCCTGGCACCCCATTGTTCTCTGAGACCACCATGAGTGATCACTTAAACTAAACTAAACCTAAACCCTGATAACAACTCAAAACCAAGGGCCAGAGAATAGTACAGCGGTAAGATGTTTGCCTTGCATGCAGCATATCATAGATAAATCCGGGTTTGATTTCCAGCATACGATATGGCTCCCCAAGCCTGTTAGAGTGATTTCTGAGCTCAGAGCCAGGAGTAACCCCTTAGTGCAGCCAGGTGTGGTCCCAAAACAAAATAAAAACCAACCAAAAACCAAACATTTAATTGATTTAGATGTTTTTCAAACTATTTAATTCCATTGTCTTGAGCACTAGTATAACAGATAGGGTACTTGCTTTGCATTGTGTTTCATTTCTAAGCAGTCAATATGGTTCCCAAACACTATCAATTGTGATCCCTGAGAAAAGAGCTAAGAATAAATCCTGAGCATTGCTATATGTGACTCAGAGCCAAAACAAAACAAACAAAATCTGTTCAATTATGCTTAATTATCTAGGAAATGAAGATTTTATAAAAGTATATAGTTACAGGATCATCTAATGAAAAATTTAAATTAAATGTAATTAACAATAAAAAATATAGATGTTAATATTTTTGTATATTTAGCACCAGTGCATTTGCTAGTGTAATTGAGAGATTACATTATAGTTATAGATGCATTATAGTTATAGAATATATATTTATACATTACCTATTGTTATAATTTTAGATATTTAGAGAAAGGCTACATTATTAAAAATAGGTCATAAATATATAAAAGTAGTTTTTAAAAATAAAGGTTCAGCTAGATAAGTAGTACATGATCAAGGTATTTGCCAAGGCTGAATCAACCTACTAGGAGTGATCCCTAAATATAAAAGGAGAAGTAAATCCAGAATACAACCAGGTGTGGTCCAATCTACTCTTCTTCAAAAACACAAATTCAAGAAATTAATATTATTGTCTTAAATTACATGAATTTTTAATTACAACAGAGTTTCATACAAGTATGTATACAGATAATTTAGAATCTTTACTAATTTGGAAGAGTACATCTGGGATCTGCAAAAGACATAAGAGAAAATAGTGCACACTTCATTTTGTTATGAACACAAGATTGAATCAGATGAGGGAATTATAAAGAAACTCAGCCAGAATTAATGAAGCTAAGATATTACATTAGACATGCTAACAAAATAAGGGGAAAGCATGTGATTTATTTGACTTTAAAATGCATCGAAATCCATTATATTGGATTTAGGTCAAGGGCTAGAAAATGCAATTGCAGGTTCTTAAACATGCTGACTAAGATTAGGCTATAACCTGACAATGCGATTTGAACATTTTCTTGATGGATGTTTGTTTTTCCTCATCAGGCACAGTATTTTCCCTCTGAATGCTGATACCCAAAATATGTTATTTAGAAGATATAGATTTTATTGCCCTGCTCTGTATATATAAGACCCAAGGCTAACCACTTTTAAACAATTATTTTAAGTTATAATCATGTAATGAATTAAATATTGGTAATAGACGAAGAAACAAAGAAAATAAAAACTTCAAATTTTTTTATAAACAAAGACATTAAAAGTACTTTTAGTGGGAACTCAGACCAGGTGATATTAAAGACTTTCTCTTGTCTCTTTGCTCAAAGATCATTTTTGGCAGTGCCCAGGGGACTAAATGTAGTGTCTGGATCAAATAGAGTGGGCTGTATTCAAAAAAGAAAATTAGCCTCTATATTATTACTCTCACCTGAAAGTTACCATTTATTTTAAAAAAGAAAACTCTAATTATATCTTAAAGTTAAAATGCTTTATTTCAAAAATGAAAAAATATAATTAGCATAGCCATCGTATACAATGCTATATTTATTCTTTAAAATATTTTTCAGGGGGCTGGAGCTTTAGTTAGAGCAAACAGTAGGGCAGCTGCCTTGCACGTGCTAACCTAGGATGGACTGTGGTTCAAACTCAGCCCACCACCCCGGAATCCCATATGGTCCTCCAAGGTAGGAGCGATTTCTGAGTTCATAGCCAGAGTACCCCCTGAGAGTCACTGGGTGTGACCCAGAAACAAACAAGAATTTTTTTTTCATTTTGACAAAACTACCAATAAATCTATCAAAATACAGATCCAGTGTAGCCAATATCATTCAATTTGATCTACCTATATAACTCTGCTCATAGTTGTTAAGAAAATACTTATTAGCTTTTATGGTTTTTTTATTTGGGGGGATTTTGGGCCACACCCAGTGACACTCAGGGGTTACTCCTGGCTATCCGCTCTGAAATCGCTCCTGGCTCCACATCTATCTGTTCTGGAGGACTATTTCTAACTCAGTGCTCAGAGTCATTTATGTGCCAGGGATCAAACAAACAACTCTAACATGCAGACACTGCCTAATAGCCTTTGAGCTACTTCTATGTCTCTGATGTTTAACTTTTTAGATTATTCTATATTTTGTACATATAAATATGTTTATATATAGTAAATAGAGAAATAAAGCAAAAAAATCTTTCAAAAATTAAAGACAAATCAGTTTGAAATAAATATGTATATATATTTGGAATGTGAAACAGTGGACCTTTCATATATAGCTTCAGGGACCCAGTTGCCTCTCCCAGAGAATTTGGAGAGCAAAGCAGGCCTTATGCTTCAGTACTCCAGTTCAGTGATGAGATATTGTTTGGGCTGAATAGTTCTACAAGTTACCAAGATTGTACTGCAGGGTTATATTGAATGGTGCTTGAGAGGTCATGTAAATATAAGAATAAAACTCAAGATCTGACTCATACAAGACCTTTGCTGAAACCCTTCAATTTTCTCCAAATCCAGTGTAATTATTTATTTTTAAACAATTAGTTAGATTTCAGAAACCTCAAATATTTTTACCCCTGAAATAATTTAAAGACAACAATAAAAGTATGTAATGACAGAAATAATTAAAATCGCATTCTTGTGCCTTTATATATGAATATATAACATATATTATACAAATATATACTCACTGCCCTGTTGTATATTTTAATTTTCTGTTATAAATATATGTGACAATAGTGATCTTTCATTTCCCTTCAATTCTCCAATATGTATATGATAATGAGCCTAACCTCTGAAGAGAGAAATAATTTCACAGTAGAATGAGAAGTGATGGAAATATTTTCTTATTTATTCTAATTATATTTTATATAGGTAAATTATAATTATTGTTAAGGAAATGTTAATTTTTACATTCAGAATAATTGTTGAAGAAAAATAAAAACTAAATACCATCATGGGCTCTGGGGAATAATATTAAAGTATACAAAGGTTATCTTCCTGAATAGCATTATTCACTGACTTTATGGAAAATTCAGTTTAAAAATATGTCCATTAAAGGCTGTCATTCATTGTATTTCTACTAAATTAATTTAACTTTAAATATATAGTAAAGAGAATAAAAAAAACTAGGTCATCCAAAATCATTTTTTTCTTTCTCAAACAAAGCTGTTGCTATCATTTTGATGTTAGTGAAAACTTTTATTAAATATATTAAACCTAAAGATCCAAACAAAGAACAGGCTCAGGGTTATTCATCTTTTTAGCATTTAGAAATGAGTATATCTTGCTTATTCTTATTCACATTTGAAGTTCAAAGTATCATGTTGATTCTGAAGGATCTAACAAAAAAGATGCCAGTGCAATAAAGTGAAAATTGCCTACCAAACAAAATCTAGGAAATAAAGTCTTTTGTATTCTTTGCAAATCATGTTCAAATTCTCCACCATAAGATACTATAGAAAATTCCTTTGATGGAAGATATCATTGTTCCATATAAAGGGCAGTAGAAGAAAAATTCAGGATGCCGTCTTTGACATTAACCATTGCATTGGAAAGCAGTGAACATAGGAAAGACAATCTTCCTGAGAAAAATAATATTTAAACTAGAGAAATGGGCTACTAAAGCCTAACAGGTTTAGGGAGTAAAAGCTTGGGTCTCATTTCTCATGAGAATTACTTGTTATTCATGAAAAAACTGTGAGGGTATGTATTTACTAATGATGTGGAATATTTTTTTATTTGTGTTTTGGCCATTTGATTTTATCTATGAGGAAATGTCTGTTCATTTTTTTCTTCCCGTTTTCAGATACAGTTAGATGATTTTTTTTTTGCTAACCTCTATCAATGCCTTGTACATCTTGGATATTATTATACATTAACCCTTTATCAGATGGGTATTGGACGAATAGGTTCTCTCATTTTGTTGGTAGTATTTGTATTCTAGTCACTCTCTTTTGAGGCAGAGGCTGCTTAGTTTAATGTTGTCCCATTTATTTATCTTTGACTCCACTTGTTTGGCCAGTGGTATATAACCCTTGAAATTAAATTAACTTCAATTTCATGGACTTTTTGCTCACATTTTTCTCTATGCTTCTTATATTTTAGGTCTGATATCAAGGTCCTTAACCCATTTGATCTCACTTTTGTGCATTATGTTAGAAGTCTGAGTTTACTTTTTTTGCATGTAGTTGACCAGTTTTCCCAATACCACTTGAAGAGGATTTTCTTCCTCCACATTGCATTTATTAACCCTTTATCAAATATTGCTTGATCATATCCCTGAGGGTCTGTCACAGAATACTCAAGTCTATTCTACTGAATGAAGGTCTGTATATTCTCTAGTAACATCCTGTTTTAATTACACTGTTTTGGAATTCAGTTTGAATTTGGGGAAAATTGCTGCCTCCCATGATTTTTCCCTCAATGACTGGTGTAGCTATTAATGGAGGTTTATTATTCTATGTAGATTTTAGGAGTGCTTGATATATTTTGTGAAAAAAATATAATATGAATATCCTTACAGAAATTGCATTAAATTTGTATAATGTTTTGGTAAATATTGTCATTTTAATTACATAAATTCTTTCAATACATGAAGAGGGAATATGTTTCTACTTCCTGTATCTTCTTTTATTTCTTTAAGTAGCATTTTATAGTTTTCCTTGTATAGGTATTTCACCTCTTTAGTTAAGTTGACTTTGAGATAATTGATTTTCTGAGGCACAATTATGAATGGGATATTTTAAAATTTATTTCTTCTTTTTCATTATTTGTATATAGAAAACCACAGATTTTTGTATAGTAATTTTTAGCCTTCTACTCTTATTTCAAAAACATTTTTGTAGTCAGGATATTCTAAATATATTCTCATGTTATTTGCAACATTAATCATCAGAGAGATGCAAATAGAAACTAAAATGAGATACCATTTCAGACCAGAAGGACTGGCACACATCACAAAGAACAAGAATAAACAGTGCTGGCAAGGATGTGGGAGAAAGAGACTTTTTCACTGCAGATGGGGATGTAGACTCATCCAGCTATTTTGTAAAACATTATGGATATTATTTAAAAAAAAAACCAACTAGAAACTGAATTAACATATGATCGATAAATACCACTCCTAGGAATATACTGTAAGAGCCAAATATACAATGTAAAAAATCTCTTTGCATAGTCATCCTAGCACTATTCACACTAGCTAGAATCTGGAAACAACCCAACAGCCTGAGAATAGATGAGTACATAAAGAAACACAATATAAAAATACACAGATGTTAGGAAAAATGCAGTCACAAATTTCACTTATATATGAATGGATATTAGGAATATTGTGTTGAACAAATTTAGTCAGAGGGAGAGGGCTAGACATAGAACGATAGTACATATTTGTGGGATATTAAAAACAAAAATATATCCAGAGACCATAGAGAGGAGGTCCAGAAAGTCCAGTTCATGGAAGGAATAGCAGGAGAGTGCAGTTAGGTCAGAGAAGGGAAAACTGTGATAATGAATGTTGAAAATGATCACTCTGGACAGTCTAAACAAGAATTGGGTACTAAAGGAAATCAAGTTTTTGCCATGATAGCCATCAGTAACAATATTACAAATGACAGTACCTAAGGGGAATAAAGGGAAGAGAGAGCTCTAAACAAAAGACACACAGAGAAAAACGTGCCCCATAGACTGGTAAGAAATGTGCATTGAATTGTATTGTTTATTGCATGTCTAAAACTCAATCAAGAATAACATTATATTTCTGAAAAAAAACTGTGTTATGAACAACCTTGTAACATGGTGTTTAAATAATGTAATAATTTAAAAAGTGAGGGGAAAATAATTAAAAGTAAATGAACTGGGTAGATAGGATAGCAGGTAGGGTGCTTTTCTTGCATGTCCCTAGGATCTCATGTATGACTGCTGAACTCACCATGAATGATCCTTAAACAAAACACCAAGAGTAATCCCTGAACACAATCAGGTTAGGCTCCAAAGCAAATTAAAAAAGAAATAACAAGCTAGATCATAGTCAGCATGTCCTGCTGCCTAAGAAAAAGGCAACATTGTTTACTGTATATGTCTTACTTAGAAGAAGATTAAGTATATTATTATTATATTAATTAAGTCTATTTTAAAGTGATTGTTATTAATAGGCAGAGATGGGTGAATAAAGGAAATTAAGATTTATAAATACAAATTTAAGTATAGTTAACAACTTATCTTAGAAAATTAAAGGGCATATTCTAGCTGGGCTGGAGAATTAATACAGAGGGTAAAGATTTACCTTGCAGCTCATCTGTGTTCCTTTGCACCACTGATAGTCCCTAAGAACTTCCAACTAAATTTTGCTTATAACCCTGTATATTTTGTCTTTTATAAACTTAATAATTTTGAATACTGTTTTTCTTCACCTTACCTTATATCACATGTAATGTATTTTGTGATGTTTCAGTTTAATCATTCATCTCTGAGTGTTACATTAAAGCCCTTTGGATGGGCTTGGATGGTGGTGGATGGTGATGTAGGCCTTTCTCCTCCAGCCCAGGACCACATGTATCCACCTCCCCCAGCTTTAGGGGCAGCAGTTTCAGGATAGCATTGAGGAAATCATCCACAGACAGGTTCCAGGAAATATCAGCTTTATTTTATGCCCTACTCAACATGTGTGGTTCTCTTATAACCTTTTACGCTGGATTCCTATTCAGCCCTGCATTGTACCTTGTCCCTCAGCCATCTCCTTCTGCTTCCTTCTCCATCCTCCTTCCATGCAAATCCCCTCTGCCCCTGAAGCCAAACCTTTTTGTTACCTACCAAAGACCCCGCCCAGAAATGGGCAGGTCTTTCCTGTAGGTAAGGTTGTACAGGAAGAATGGGGGGTGGGGTAACACCTGAGAATATGCTTACATATATGTCTATATCTTCTGACTTATTCTGCATTATTATGATTATCATCATTATTATTTTGGTTCTGGGGCCACACCCAGTGTATTTTAGATTTACTCCTGACTCTGCACTCAGTGATATCTCATGGTGCTCCAAGGGGACCTTGTCAAATGCTTTCTTTGCATCTATGATATAAAATAGGTTTTTGGATTTTGGGCCACACCCAGTGATGCTCAGAGGTTACTCCTGGGTATCCACTCAGAAATCACTCCTGCCTTGGGGAACACATGGGATGCCAGGAATTGGACCACGGTCCATCCTGGGTCAGCTGCATGCAAGGCAAATGTCCTACTGCTGCACCATGGCTCCCACCACGATATTTTATTTATTTTTCCCTTGATAGTGTAATATATTAACTTGTGTATGTTTAAGCATCCTTGAACCTCTGAAATAAATCCTACTTTGCCACATTGTACCTTCTTGAGGAGCGATTAGATCTACTTGCTAGTATTTTGTTGAGTATTTTTGCATCCTGTTCATTAAGGATTTGAGCCTATAGTTCTCTTTTATTGTTGTTGTTATTGTTCTTGTTGTTGTGTCCCTGTCTGCTTTTGGTATCAGAGTGATTTTAGCATCACAGAAAAATTTTGGGAGTATTTCTGCTTCTTCAATTTCCTGGAAAAACCTGAAACAGATTGGCAGTAGTTCCTTGTTAAAGGTCAGAAAGAATTCACTAGTAAATCCATCTAGGTCTGCACACTGAACAAACTGGGGAAGCCATTTTATTACCATTTAAATTGATTCAATATTGATAAGTCTATTAAGCTTTTCCAAATCATCTTGGTTTGGAATTATTTTTCCAGGTTCTCGAGTTTTGTGGTATGAAGATTCTCAAAGTCATCTCTGATTACTCTTCAGATTTCTGTAATATCTGTAGTGACCTCTTCTTTTTCATTTTTAATTCGGTTCATTATGTTTCTTAATATCTTTGAACGTCTTGATAATAGTTAATAGATCTTTTTCATTTTTTCAAAGAACCAACTCTTGCTTTCATTGATCTTTTGGATAAATTTTTTGTGTTTGCATTTCATTAAATTTTTTCTGTAAACTTTATTTCCTTTCAACTGTCTATCTTCAGTTAATATTGTTGATGATTTCACAATATTTAAGCTGCACCATTTTTATGTAGGTCCTTTCTTCCCTTGATGAATGCTAGCAAAACTATAAATTTTCTTCATTTTTGTTTTTGTTTGGGGCCACTCATGGTGATGCTCAAGGGTTACTCCTGGCTATGTGCTCAGAAATCACTCCTGGCATGGGAGAACATATGGGGTGCCCGGGGATCAAACTGCAGTCTGTCTTAGGCTATCTTGGGCAAGGCAGATGCCTTACCACTTGTGCCATCACTTTGGCCCCTAAATTGTCTTTTTAATATCACTTTTGTGGAGTATCTCAAATTCTGATAACTTTTTTCATTTGTTTCCAGTAATCTTTATTTTTCTTTGATTTTATTTTTGACCCACTGGTTGCTCAGTTGTGATCTGTTTAATTTCAAGGTGTTAAAGTTATTTTTTAAGTCCGTTTGTAATTCACATCTATTTTCAGCACATCATATTCTCAGAAGATAGTGGTAACAATTTCTATTCTCTTGATTTTATGAAGGTATATTTTATGGTACAGCATGTGGTCAATCTTGGAAAATATCCTGATTTGGATAAGAATGCATATCTAAGTTTCTGGGGATGAAAATCTCTCTAAACCATGCTCTCCCATTTTTTGCCTTCAAAGCCAGTTTACCCTTGTTAATTTTTAGAGTGATTGATATATTGAGTGGTGACAAGGAGATATTGAAATCTCTTAGTGTGTTGCTATTGCTATTTCAGGTCTATCAGAAATGGTTTCAGTATTTTGCTAGTAAATCATTGGGTGCACTTATGTCTAGGGATGTGATTTCTTTCTAGTAGACACATTCTTTGAATATTAAGAAATCTCTAGCACAGTGGTAGGGTATTGCCTTGCAAGCAGCCAACCCAGAACTGACCCTGGTTTCATTCCCGGCATTTCATATGGTCCCCCAAGCCTGCCAGGATCAGTTTCTGAATGCAGAGCCAGGAGTAATCCCTGAGCACTGCTGGGTGTGAGCCAAAAACCAAAAACATGTCTATCTCTGTCTCTTGTAACCTGTTTATGCCTAAAGTCAGTGTTGTCTAATTTTAATATGGCCAACCCAACCTTTTGAATAATATTATTTGCTTGAAGGATTATCCTCCAACCTTTGATTTTAAGTATATGCTTGCTTTGAGTATTTTGATTTTTTTTGCAGGCACCTAAATGTTATATTAAAATTTTATATGCATTTATGACTCTCTTAATTGTTTCACTTAGTCCATTGACATTGAGAGAAATGATTTCATAAGATTTTATGTCATGTTTTTGTAGGAGTTTGATATGTTTTTTGGGTACGCCTTTTACTTAAAGTATACCCTTTCATTTTTCTTTTGAGATTAGTTTTGAATCTGTAAATTGTCTGAACTGTTGTTTAAATGCACAGCCTTGTATCCTCCTTCATATCTAAATACATCTGGGTAAGTGAAGTATTCTTGGAGAACCATTCATTTTGTTAAGTTTTATCAATACATCCTATCACTGAATTCATGCCTGGAGGGTTGCTTATAATAAATCTGCTTTTCCCGGAGAGATAGCTCAGCAGTGTTTGCCTTGCAAGCAGCCGATTCAGGACCAAAGGTGGTTGGTTCGAATCCCGGTGTCCCATATGGTCCCCCGTGCCTGCCAGGAGCTATTTCTGAGCAGACAGCTAGGAGTAACCTCTGAGCAACGCCGGGTGTGGGCCAAAAACCAAAAACCAAAAAAAAAAAAAATCTGCTTTAAATCTTAAGGTTACTTATTTCTATGTAATTTATCTTTTAGATCTTGCTGCCTTAATATTCTATCTCTTTCTATGGTTTTCCTCATTGTGACTAGAATGCGTCTTGAGGCTTTTATTTGGATCTCTTTTAGTTTGTATGCTTTGGGCATCCAGGATATAGTTGCATGAATTTTAGCTCTGGTAACTTCCCAACTATGATGTCCTCAAATGTTTTGGGGGATTACCTTCCTGATTTACTGGGACTACAAAGATTCTTTTGTTGTTCCTGTTGAATTTATTGAATTCTATGTCATCTGTTTGCTCATTTTGAGAATTTATTTTATATTATGTTCAATTATCTTAAGACTCTTTTGCAAATTTTTATTTTTTGTCTCAGGGTATTATGCAGCTCATCTGCAAGTTCTTTGATTTTATTTTCAGCATCTATTTCTCTGGCCGTTAGGTATTTCAGTGAGTTTTTCATTTTGACAATCAAGTTTTTAGTCTAGTTATTTCTATATTAAGTTTTCTCATTTATTGTCAGATCCTCTAGACTCTTATTTTTTTTGTCAGTTTATTTTATGGTATCTTTAAGTTTATTTAAACATACGCCATATTTCCACTCTAAATTATTTATCAGAGAAGCTATTATAGGTCACCAGTAATAATTGTCTTATGGCAGGTACTAGGATCATCAAAACTACACTTTATATTCTCTAAGCATGATGGGGTTCTGTGTATTTACTCATTGTGACATTTTAATTGTAGTTCTTTTTATGTGTTTTGACTGGGCTATTTGGCTAGAAGAAATGCTTGGGTGTGGAGTGCAACATAGAAGCCTGTATCTGATCTCCTGGTTCATGTACTGAACTAGCATCTTGTGTGTCAGAGTGAGCTTCTGCTTTCCTTGCTTGCATGTGTTGAACTAGCCTTGTTTGCATTGGAGTTGGGTTTCTGATCTCTTGATTGTGGAGGTTTGAGATTGTTCTCCAAATATTAACTATGAAGCCTTTGATGTATTTTGTGACTATGCCTGATTCATAAATGGTAGAATGTCTTGTTACTTTACCTTGTCTTTATATTTTTCAATGTACTTTATGGATTATGTTATAATCTCAAAATATTTAATCAAATTAACTTAACTTTCATAAATTGTAGGTAAAATATTATATAATTTTATATTTTACATATGGATATTTCATTTTACAAATATCACTTATGAAATAAACTTTCCTTTTTCCACTTTTATACTTAAATACTTTGCAGGAGATTAACTGTCAAGAAACCTGAAGTTTTTCTCAGGACTCTCAATTTTGTTCCATTATTATGAAAATCTACCTTAATTTCAGTATTGTACAATTTTGAGTAACATAGACATTCTGTTTTTGTTTCTAGACCACACCCAGTTGTGTTCATGGTTTACCTCTGGCTCTAAGTTCAAGGATTATTTCTGGTCTCATAATAACATCATATGAGATGCCAGAGATAAAATTAATGTCAGATATTTCAATATTACTATTATATTATTGCTCAGATCCAATGATGTTAGCTAATTAAACAGATAAATTGAACAGTGGCTCAGATTATTTTTTTACTTAGAAATGTTTTTTTACTTATAATTCAGAGAATTTTGTGACACCATACTAATATTTTGTTCCAAATCCTTGAAAAATGTCATTTAATGTTAATTGAAATTCAATTCAACTTGAATAATGTTCTGTGTAGTAAGATTACCTTGTGATGTTAATTTTTCTGGAGCATAATATCCCTTTTGGGTACTTTCTAGATATTTTTGGTTCAATTTCCAGTACAACATATGTTATCAAAATAATCTGTGGAAATGTGATGTCAACTGAAGTATGACAATTTGGGTTTTATATTAGTGAAATAAAGGAGTCTTAGGGAGAAACTAGGAAAATGATGTCAAACTAAAGTTCATAGAGCCTAGAGTAAGAAGATATATTCTCTTGACACTGCTTGAGATGCCTAAAGCTAGTTTTATTTTATTTTTTATATTGAAACTTTGTTTCATATTCTATGATAGTTTGAATTTCTGGTGAACTAATTCTGGGGAGTGTGGCTCAAGTGTTATAATACATTCCCAGCACCATGTGACCTTTTGAGCAAACAGATTTGTCTAAAATAATTATCTAATTAGTGTAAAAAATCTGTTCAACATAAGAAATATTTTAAATACTTAGCATATTACTCTAATTAGTGTGAATGTTAATAAATCCAAGCCATGCCGATATCCCACACTTTTTAAATGGTTGTATTTATATCTTGAATAAATATTTTTCAATTGACTATTTTTTGTTTTTGTTTTTGTTTTTGGGCCACACCCGGCGGTGCTCAGGGGTTACTCGTGGCTGTCTGCTCAGAAATAGCTCCTGGCAGGCACGGGGGACCATATGAAACACCGGGATTCGAACCAACCACCTTTGGTCCTAGATCGGCTGCTTGCAAGGCAAATGCCGCTGTGCTATCTCTCAGGGCCCCTCAATTGATTTTTTGTTTGCTTTGGTGCCGCACTTGGGTTCTCAGTACTTATTCCTGACTTTGCTCTGGGATCATTTTTGATGAGCTTTAAAGACCATATGGCTTCTGGGCTTATATTAGAATAAGCCATAAAATGTACTTCATTTTTTTGTACTATCTCTCAGTCACCATTAATGAAAAATAAAATAGATTGAAAAAAGTGAAGTAGTTCCAGAGCAATAATATTGGAGTTAAAGCAGTTGCCTTGCTTGGAGCTACTTTGTCATCAACATTGGTTCTTTCCTGGTACAGCAGATATTTTCGATCAACAATAGGAGTATCCTTTGTTTACATAACCCACAGTTTGGGTTCAATTTTTTATAAAGTTTAAAGAATTTCCACATATTTATATAATAACTAGTATGAATCCCAGCATATTAAATATGTTTATCTCAATTAGAAGTCTGCTTTCTGAAACATGAACAATGCAAAATGATTTCACACTATTACATTCAGGTTTGCTGTCTTACTTTAATTTTGGAGACTATTCTATGACACATACATAGAACCTTTGAAACAGCATGACTTTTATCATTAAAGGTTATCTACAGTTGACTTTTATCCAAAGTTTACTAAGGGTATATAAATAGTACATATCTATACTATACTGTATATTATATACTGTATTTTCCAGTGTATAAGACAACTGGGTGTATAAGATGACCCCCTAATTTTGCAGTTAAAACATAGGTTTAGGCCTATATTCGCTGTATCAGACAGAAAGTTCCTGTGTTGCAACTGTATGTACCACAGTGAGCCAATCACAACAAGCAAAGGTTCAAAGGTTCTACTGTAATAGACTTCCTCTCTGACTCTGGCCAATCTGAGCAGGCTTTTGACAGTGTATATTCGTGTCCAGAACACTGTCTAATTTCCATGCATAAAAAGCCTGCTTGGATTGGCTGAGTTAGAGAGGCAGTCCTAGCAGCCTTGCAGTGATTGGTCCCTTATCATAGGCACCTTTTCTGGTAATTTCCTGGTGGCGTCAGTTAATCTCCCCCACTACAGGAACCAAACAACACCCCATCCTCGGACCCTTGCACTGAACCACCAACACGGTTAGCTGGGTTTTGCCAGAAGTTGCCCCCAGATCTCCTGAGTACTGTTTGGGAGCTCCCAAGATAGAGATTTGAAAACTCTGCGGCCTGATTTTTTTTTTTCATTTAGTGGCATGTTGAAACATTTTTGGGGATATACTCGGCGTATAAGATGACCCCCAATTTTTGGTTGACTTATTTTTGTTTCAAAAGTATTCTTATACGCTGAAAATATGGTAGAAGTATATGTACTATGTACCCTATGCTATATATTATCATATATACTATTTATATAATATATGATACAAACTGTACTATATTATTAGTATATACTATTACATACTTATTTATAAATATAATATTTATATACCCTAGATAGTGTATATATGATATATTACACATTTATATATAGTATATTATTATATTTGTATGTAAAATACATATAAATTTAGTCTACAGGGTATTTTTATATATTCTTATACTAAGGGTATATAAAGTGCACTGCTCAAGCCAGTCATTAGCCAAAATAGTTCTGTGTTGATAAATAATATGTATCACATTTAAGGATACAATCCTGAGGTGATAATACTAAATAATATAAAGGATAAAATAAATATTTTGTTGCTCGTTTGCATTGTATGATTCCATATTTAAGTTAGATTCAAAAATATTTGTGTGACCTTTCCAAAGTACTTGACCTTTTAAAATAAGACATTCTTCATATGCTATCATGAATATTTTGTTAAGTTAAAGATAAAATAAAGATGCAGCAAAGTTTGGTTTCTAAATGAATAACATTTTATTTCTTGATATTTCCAGGCATTTATGAAGATAATTCTGTATACTATTTTATGCATTGGCAGATATTTGCTTGAAACTGATCATACCATATTTTTTAAGAAAAGAAAAAAAACACCAAAAGTTTAAACCAAATCAGAAAAAGAAAGTTCCATGACTTACATTAGAATATATTGTTATGTACATTGGGTGCTCTGACAAGCATTACTACATTTATATCCACATCTCTACAATGTCAATACTATTTTCTCTGAGGAAATGATTTGACCTGTTTTAGTCTGGGAAAATAATGAATGAAATCTAGGTCTGTTTCTAAAATTTTTGAAAGGTCAGTGCTATAGCAAACAAGAAAACCTAGACATAGTGAACAAAATTGCCCTTTACAATAAAGAATATAGCCAATTAAGTTGTTATTGGGTGTCAGCTATACTTGCATATGGTGACATCAATTAAATTTGAATATGTTTAATAGGAGAAGGGCAATTTTCTCCTTGTGGATTTTAGTGGTACTTTAAAGGAATATTTTGGACATCACCTTATCTGTAATTGATTTTATATTTCCTCTGTCTAAACTATTTGATTTACTAGTACAAAGACTTCCATCTTTTTGTTAACCAAGTATTGTATTTTTGAATGGTACTGTTTTTGAGAGTTGATAGAAAACCTTATACATGTTTGGTCTTTCTATAAAATGTTTTATACTTTGATATTTATCCACATAATTCTTTAAACTATAAACATTTAGTGTATTTTATTATTGGAATATAAGAAAATTATTTCAGATATAAGGAAGTAGAATCTTTAAAGCTTCCTATTTTATGTTAAACTATTTGCTATAGGGATAGTTGTGTGATAAACATCTTTCCTTAAAAGTTATTCTAAGTAATTTTTCACATTCAAATTACTTCAAATAGTTGAACAATAAATTCTAATAAGTATCTAATAAATTATCACTTGCCAGATTGCAACGAACATGATCTATCTTCTCACACTCTCCTCTCTCTCTCTTCCTAAATATAGAAATGCATATGTATATAGCTCCTAAGCATTTTTCAAGGAAGCCACAAGCTATTCTTGATATACTCAGACTATTGGGCTAACATTCAATATTCATGTCTAGCAATGCTAGTGGCTATAAGTACTTTGAAGGTAATTTGTTGCAAGGCACAGATGTTAGGACCTACCTCCCATAGGCAAGGTATTTGTCCAGCCCTTTGAGTAATCTTCCTGAACTCAATAAGATATTTTTAAGTAGTTAACTTAAACACCAAGAAATCTTTTGAATTGTTTTCATTGGTTTCTAAAAATATATAGGGAGAAAATAAAAAGATTTTTTAAAAGCATATTTCAAACAATTTCAGAGCAAAAATTGCTCTATAAGGGTTCATTAAAACAAATTTGTATTGTTTTACATTGTAAACAAGTTTTAAAATCACAAACTAATGTTTTATAGCAATTCAAATTTTACATAAATACAAAACATTTTTGCATATAAGAAAAAACTTTCTAGATATATTTAATTTATAATTACATAAAGTTAAAGAAATAGAACAAACTATTTTAAAACTATTTACATTACATTAACATAATATAATAAAAGAATAATGTAATAAAATATAACATCATTAAACTGCATGCTGTCTGTTTTTGCCTCTACAATATAATCTAGAAAATGCTGGTTGTTTGTCAGTTAAATCAGTTATTACCATTGGGAATAGTTAATTATAGGCTTGATAGCATCTTTGGCATATGGAAAAAGGAACTAAATGACCAGAATAGTATATAATTGTGAAAACACTTGAGTTATTTTTTTGCAGTAATTCACATCTATTTTATATTCTAATGTTATAATGTAACCTGTAGATTGTGGCTGAACATGACATGGAAACTCATCACTTATAACAATGGTACATTATGGAAAAAGTGCTAATAATGGGAGAAGCTAAAAATGTCTATGGTCAACAAGTATATGGAAAAATCTATACATTTAATCATACTGAGATTAAAGGAATTATATCAAATTTAAACTCATGCCTGTGCTTGTGTGTGTATGTGTGTGCATGTGTGTTTGTTGGGGCCATATCTTCTTATGTACAGAGATTATCCTGACAGCCTCACAGAAACTTATGGAGTGTTGGGAATAAAATCCAGGTTTATTGATTGCAAGGAAAACTTCCTTGTATCCATTCTATGTCTTTTTTCCAGGATTTATAATTTGAAAGTGTTGTAAGAGTAATTACTTAGAACCAGGAAAGATTTGGGCATTGGAATTTAGTGCAAGTTGATGTAAAATCAATTTTAATTGTTTTATATTTATACTGAACATGTTTAGACTTATTTTGATTATAGCCTTAACTGGACTCAGAATTTAATTATATCTTTCATTAGAAATAACTTAAATACCTATTAAGCCAGGTACTCAAAAAGCTACAGGATATCTTATTTATAAAATCATAGTATTATTAAGAAACTGGGGTTCAAAGACAATTATTAATGTATCTATTTTAACAATAGATATATAAGAGTTTGAATTCAGATTGCAAACTACAGTGGATAGAGTATATTTCCTAATGGGAACATTTTTTTCTTTCTTGGTATATCTGAACTTGTTACTTAATCATATTTTTAGTTCTTGTCAAACCTCTTGAATCATTCTTTTCTTTGTTTCTGGTGTCTTTGAACAAGATAAAGAGGCTCAAGAAATTTGACTTTCATTTAATATTTACATAACCATATATGATGTAAAAAAGAAAACCTATTGCAAAATGTTGCAAAAGTCTTGAAAAATTAGAGTACAGAAAATAAAATGCATTGGAGAGAGGGTATGTGGGAGCAGGGGATCACAAGGAGTCAAATCAGTCTAGATTTGGCTTCATTATCCATATTTACACCTATAACGTTACTTCATTTTTTGCTTTTAATTGTTTTCACTAGGTTATTTTACTTGTAAATAAGATATTTTTGTTGTATAAGATGTTCGTTTATTCAGAGTTCCCCCTCAAGTTTTACCCTCACCTCAAATAATCTGTGTCTCAGTTGTCACAGAAGAAATTTAATGTCCTTATACGTTATTATGATAAAATTTATTTCTAAAGACCTTACAACACAAAGGTCTGGAGAGAAAAAATGTTCTTCATGAGAACAGTGGAGATGCATCCAGTTTCTTTAGAATCACCTGCGAGCAGGTTGAGTTCTCTTTTCCAGAATGAAAGTGACAATTCGAGGACCTTTAATCAGGCAATAAAAGTCATTTTTATCCCTTGACTCTCTATAGGGCTTTTTTGCTCTTTATTTATTGGGAGGGGGCACCTTTTTCTCTTGGGTCTTTGACTCCCTCTCACCACTTGAATCTTCTCCTTTTTTGACTTGAATAAAAGAGTTCTCTTTAAACTTCTTGTTTGCAGGTCATACATTTTTCTAGTTCACACTGCTTGATAAATGTTCATCTCTACCCTCTTCATTTCATGTTATTTTTTGTGTGTTCCATGTTGTCAATTCTCTTTGGAGATCTGGAACTCTGCTTATTTTAACACTGTCATAGGCTCAAATATCAAGAGAATTCTGACATACTATAACTCTATTTGATTTATTTTTATTGTAGTTGAGTTAACATGGTTACAATAATGTAGATATTAGAGGTACATTAAATTTTACACCACAAATATAAATTTTTATAGTGCAAAATTTGTGTTGTAAAAGTTAATGTACCTCTATCATCACTAAAATGCTGGCCAAAGAACCTTCTTTAATGTCTTATATCCCTTCTAGACCTTTGTGTTTTTCTCCACATTACCTTGACTGCTTAGTAAATTTCAGTGTTAAAATGGGCAAATCCCAGTTTTTTAACCAGATATTATGTGTATTATAATGTTCCATGCTTACTATATTTTAGCCTGCTTGTGTACTTTAGCATCTGGTTTTATATGTAAATTTATGGCAATTTTCCTTGAAATAAAATATGTACAACTCTTTTCCAGCTCAAAATATTTTTAGTACTTATAAGTTTTACAGTTACTTGAGTATGTAAAGTATCAAAGAGTTTCACATCCTTTTTTACATTTTTAAACTAAAGCAATCTCATACGTTAGACAAATAACTTGTTTTTAATTGTAAAAGGAGGAAGTAAATGCAGACTATAAATAGAATATTCACAATCCTTAGTCAATGAAATCTATTATATGTTCAACCTGGAATTAAATATTTCCCTTTTTAATCAGTGTAATGTGTTGAAAACTACATGTTACCTTTTCAAGCTAATATTATTCTTCTTTAGCAATCTTCATTATTTATTGTACAATTTTACAGAATATAAACTAGTGATGACCCACGTTTTAACTAATTTTATTTAATATCTAAAAGAATATAAGGGTTCTATTATGTTTATAAGTGCATTTTTAGCTGTAGTTCAGGTAATTACAATAATGATCAAATTTATATTGTTTATTGCCTTTTCAAGCTAAGCATAGACAGTGTATAAACATAGATATATAAAAGATGTGACAGTAAAACATTTGGAAACACATGCAATTTTTTAGTATAGTAATATGCATTCAGATATTTCCTCTATATATATTGTCTCATTTTTTGTTTTATTTTTTTGTTGTTTTTGTGTCACACCAGTGATACTCAGGGATTACTCCTGGCTCCACTCTCATAAATTGCTCCTGGCTTGGGGGAACATATGGGACCCTGGGGCATTGAGCCACGGTCTGTCCTAGGTTAGCGGCATACAAGGCATATATGACCTACCACTGTGCCACTGCTCTGGTCCTATTGTTTCATCTTTTTAAACTTTAAATTATAATTCAATTTTCTTTATCTTAATATGTCTGAGAGACTGGCTATGTTTCTTCTGGTAAGTTTGATTTTAGTGTACATTCGGAATCTATAGTTTTTAGTTCTCATGTTAAAACTCTTAATGGTTGTGTCCACCAGGTCATAGCCATTTATATGTGAATATGCTGGTGTTTTCATTGACAGCCTAGTTTTTGAAAGAACTATTAAGAACCATATCTCTGAGTCCTATTTAATATGTCGTATATTACACTTCTGAAAAAAAGTGTTATTTGTTCTCTAAGATACTCCATGTAGTTTTATGTTCCTGTTGTTGTCTTTCTCAATAATGTTTACTTTATGGAAATAACCATCGGTTCAGATACAAGAAAGCCTATACCTGTGACTTGGTTTCAATCTTAGCTAGGTCCTAGTACAGCTCAATAATTTAATTGTCCCAAAAGTATGTAATTCATTCACTGGCACATAAAACCACTGGAACATATAATATACACGTAAATATGTTCTTTGTATATGCTCTTCAATAGTATCCACAGAGCTATAAAGTACATTTATGATTCCTGTTAATCATCTAAGCTGAAAGGCTCAGAAACAGTGTAAGGTTTCCCTAAGTTAATAAATATTGCCAGAAACAGAGAAAAAATAGTCTTCATTACTTGTTTATTATACTAGAGTATATAATTGTTACACTTCAACAGTATTCAGTTTACCTTGTATATTATTCCTTGAAGCTTAATTCTAAGTGTAGTCTATTTAGTATGCATCTGTGTTTGTCTGCTTTTGTAATTCCTGTAATACAAGTGCATGTGCAAGAATATGGAAAACACTTGCTATTATATATTATGTATATAAATATATATATATATATATATATATATATATATATATATATATATATGTGTGTGTGTGTGTGTGTGTAATAGCAAGTTTCTTTCACATCTTTATCAGGAGAAGAGCATCTTGATATACTATTTTACTATTTTACTATTATGCCACATGTCAACCCACTGTAGTATATAAACATAGATCACATACTCACAGACTGACAACTATTATAGACCATAACAAACTCTGAGCAATCTAAATGCTGCTATGGAAAATGTTTAGGTTGCTTCATTTCTTGAAGAAATGGTTCTTTGTGTGCCGATTTTCACACATTCAGAGAACATTTAGTCTAACTATATTTTTAACTTTTCAGCATTTTATGCTTTACTTCAAAAGTTTTGAATGAAACTCAAGATTTACTAGCAAATATGAGAAAAGCACTAGTGATTAGTCTAAAACCACATCATTCTTGTTTGCTTTTGGTGGGGGAAACACACACATAAATATTCAGATACTTTTCTCAGATCAGTGGATAGGAATTATTCCTAGTGGTGATTTGGGACCCCTGTTGTGTAAAATCCAGAACATGAAACCTCTGCATGCAAAGCAAGTTTATGGATAATTTTTTATGTTAACATATAAAGGGATAAAGATTGGATTTTACAAAATTATATTTTTATCATTTAGAAAGTTAAAAATTTGTAGCTAGGGATTAGTTTAGCAACAGCAAAGTGCTTGCTAACACTTGAGGCCTTTCCCTTGAGGACCATCATAACAAGAACACAATTTCACAAAAGAAATGTGATATTTTTTAATTCTTGATTATTTTTAATTATATGTGGCTTATATGGACTTACTAATAAGCTCGCTTAATATCACAAGTTTAAAATGAATTCCATCTAAGATTCTGTGATGATTAGAGAAAATGTATAGCAATAGTTTAATTTGTGAAAAATAAAAATGATAAATATTTATAACTGACCACTATTGTCATTGTTATTATTAAATAATTTTTATATATAAATCAATAATCATTGGACAAATGTTGGTATGATTTACGATGAAAATCCTTATATACTTATTTGGGAGTTACTACATTTTTATGAGATACAAAGAAAGGAGTAATGCTTTAATTTGAATTTTTTTAATATTCTTTTTTAAATTTTATTTTATTGAGCCACACCCCCTGTGGCGCTCAGGGGTTACTCCTGGCTATGCTCTCAGAAATCACTCCTGGCTTGGGAGACTATCTGGAAAGTGGGTGGGGGGTACCACAGTCTGTCCTAGACTAGCACTGGCAAGACAGATACCTTACCACTCTGTGCCCCACTCTGGCCCCTTCAATTTAAAATTTTTATTAATATTTGTATAGCATTTTACTTACAAGACTAAATTAAAATTTTCTTCTCAATGTTTTCCAAGATCAAGTACTTATATGGAAAAATCACTTCTTTAAAATATTATATTAATTTGTAACATTACAAATATATATATATAACTATCAAATAAAACACATAGTACAAAAAGATATAACAAATATACATTGAAATCTTTTGTTATACTCAATAATTAAAATAGAAATCACAGTGACATAAAAACTTCATTAAAAAGATATTATTGTGTACTTTAAGAAGAATTTTAACAATTGAAAACATTTAAAATAGAATTTTATTCCAGGTCATAGAATATAGGCTTAGATTGAAATTTTAGCTTTCAGAAAAGTGTGACTATGTTCTTTTAATGAAACTATAAATGAAATAATTTAATTTATATATTTTTGACCTAGTTAGTTCTTTTGTTTTAAAACATAAATATCTGCTCTCCCTTCTCTCCTCTTCTCTCTCCCCTCTCCTCTCCTCCCTCCTTTCCCCTCTCCCATCCTCTCCCCTCTCCCCTCTCTCCTCTCCTCTCTCCTCTTCTCTCTCCCCTCTCCTCTCCTCCCTCCTTTCCCCTCTCTCATCCTCTCCCCTCTCCCCTGTCTCCTCTCCTCTCTCCCCTCTCTCCTCTTCTCTCTCCCCTCTCTTCTCCTCCCTCCTTTCCCCTCTCTCATCCTCTCCCCTCTCCCCTGTCTCCTCTCCTCTCTCCCCTCTCTCCTCTCCTCTCTCTTTTCTCTCCCCTCGCCTCTCCTCTCTCCTTTCCCCTCTCTCATCCTCTAAAAAAAAAGAAAAAAAAACATGAATATCTGATTTTTGGTGTGGTACATTGCTTACATGAAATAATATAGAATATTTATTATAACTTTATAAGAATTGATCGTGACACAAAATTTTAATTTATCTTCATCTTTACCTCATCATTCCCTTTGCCAAGTGATCTAAATAGCAATCTATGCTAATTAATTATGATAAACTAGAATATAGTATATAATCATAAATAACCCAAAGAGCAATGGCAATTCTCAAATATGGTAATAAGGTACACAGTACTCTAAGACTTTTACCCTTCACTACAATAATCTCTAATTTTTATGACAAATTTGTAGTAATAAAAATTTCATGGACTGGAATAAAGACATATTTTTTAGATCAGTGGAATAGAATTTAGAACCCAGAGATAAACTTGGAATTTATGAACAGATAAGTTATGACAAAGTGGCTAGGTATTTGGAGAATAGCTATTTCAATTGGTTCTTGTAGAACTGTCTATTCTTATGCTAAAATTAAATATAAAAGATATTTACACCCCTATTTTACAAATAAACTTTTGTTTTATTTTGTTATCCGCACATAGTGGTGCTCCAAACTGACTCCAGGCTGTTTACTCAGTAATTATTTCTGGTAGTGTCCTGGAGTTTGTATTGAGTGCCAAGGATGAAAATCAGGCATGCTTCATGAATGGTCTTGAATAGCTGGATGTGTTACCACAAATAAAATTATCAAAATTGAATTGTGGCTTTTCAATAGGATTATCAAGATTGCCACAGAAATATTATTAGAAGAGAAAAAAAGATTTTAAATAAAAGAGCTATTATTTGAAAAAAAATAAAAACGTAAAAAAAAGAGCTATTATTACCCTAAAATGATTTAGATTAATTCTATTAACTAAATTAAAATAAATAAGTGTTATTATATTAAAATTATACAGTTAAAAACTATACTAGGGTAAAACTATTATCACCTATCATCAGTAACATGGAAGTCACAAAAATGACCATTGGAAAATATATTATAATTCACTTGGCAAGCACAAATTTTAAAGTTTTTTACACAATAAATACTATCAATGAGAACAGTGAAAATAATGGTCTACATTGACCCTGTAAACTATATGTACATAAATTTAAAAGTATATATCTGAATGTATATTTATTTATATAATTTTCTAAATTTCCAATATTGGATTAGGTACATCTAGACTAGAGTAACCTATATAAACACAAACTTTCAAATTAAGCATATAAATACATTAGCTCAAATTTGATAGTGATAAATCTAGCATTTTAACATTTAATATAAGTATATTAAAATAAATAAATATATTAATTTAGCATTAATTTGCAAAATGATAGCTTATATGGTTATAAATTGTATAAGTTATGTTCTTATTTTTAGAAAAATATCATATATATAAACAAAGGATTATAAATAAAAATATTAATTCCATCCATCTTCAGAAAAATGAGAGCCAATTTAAGTGTCTAAAACAAATGACCAATTTGACATCTTTTCTGAAATATTATTTTGAAAGTATGATCAATCCCAGAGAGAGTGTTTGTTGGGTAAGACATTTGTCTTATCCTAGGCTAACCTAGGTTTGATCATGTTTGAACATGCAAGGTGTTCTCCAAAGCCCAAAAGGACTGATCCCTTAGAATAGAGTCAATTCAATTCTGATTACATCCTGTCTGTACAAAAATAACAAAACAGAGATTTAAATTATTTATTTTATAATTTAATTAATTTCTATTATTTACCTAAAATACTAAATTTATACTTCATTAGCTATCATTCTGTTTAGAGAACATCCATGAAATATTTATTTTATATGTAAAATAATAACTAAACTTTACAATATAAAAACTCTCTTTGATTGTATGCCTGTACAAATAAATGGCATAAAGTGTCTATTTTCCTTTTTAGAATATTTGAGTTCAGAAGATTATGTTTATATTAAGGTGGATCACTTTCTTAGAAAGAAGTACAAAATAAATGCAAAGTTTTATGGTTTTTCAAAGGAGTTGAGATATCGATATTTTGATGTTTTTTTGTTTTGTTTTGTTTTGTTTTGTTTTGTTTTTCTGGATTATACCTAGCAGGGATCAAGAGTTACGCCCAGCTCTGCACTCAGAAATCACTCCTGGCAAGCACAAGGGGAACATATGGGATGCCTGGAATCAAATCACCTTCCAGCCTGGGTCAGCTGTGTGCAAGGCAAATGCCCTAACTCTGTGCTATCTCTCTGGCCTGAGATATTGATAGTTCAGTGCGACTAAGGAAGTAGTTATAAGTCACAAAGATTATGATTTTCTGGAATGCTTTCTTGCCCCTTGAGCAATTAGTGAGGAGTAAATTTTAAGTACAGTCTTAGATGTAAGAACAGAAACAACCCTCCAAAAAGAAATTATTACCAATAATAATATACAATTCTAAACCTAAAACTAATATAAGAAAAGATAGATACTAAGAGATAATAACTCCCAATTATAATACATATAATTTAACAGTCAAATTTTCTATAACTGAGATAACCCTCATTATTTTTGTTTTGTTTGTTTGTAGGTATGGTACCATGGATTTTAGTCAGCCTCGGTTGGTCTAGTACTATTGTTCTATCACCCTGGGCAATTTTCAATTTCAAGTTTTATACTATATTAATTTTCAAGTTTTAACTGCTACATCAAAACTTTCTTTCTTTATATGTTTTTATAGCTTAAAGTAATGCATGCATTTCATATCAATTTGAAGAGTTGCTTGATTCTTTTTTCCTCTCCACAGTATCTTTAAAATTAGCCCATAATTTACTATATTATATTTTATTTTACCATTAATATTTATTTTATGAATAATTGGAACTCATGAAGTATAAACTGAGAATATATGTGAACATACAAGTTGCCTAAAATGGATTATAATATGGATATTATACCCTAACCCTAACCCTAAACTTAACCCTAATCCTAACCCTAACCCTAATAATGCTGAGCTTCATTTACTGGTGGAGAAAATGTTTATTAAAAACAGTAAATATAGAAGGCAATGATACTGTTTATTTACTGTTTATTAAAAACAGTAAATATAGAAGGCAATGATACTGTTTATTTACTGTTTATTAAAAACAGTAAATATAGGGGCCCGGAGAGATAGCACAGCGGCTTTGCTTTGCAAGCAGCCGATCCAGGACCAAAGGTGGTTGGTTCGAATCTCGGTGTCCCATATGGTCCCCCGTGCCTGCCAGGAGCTATTTCTGAGCAGACAGCCAGGAGTAATCCCTGAGCACCACTGGGTGTGCCCAAAAACAAAAAAAAAACAAACAAAACAAAAAAAAAAACAGTAAATATAGAAGGCAATGATATTTTCTTAAAAATCTTGGAATTTTATAAGCAAGTAATGTAAAATTCATATAATAACAAAGTAATTTATTTTGTTCAAATAATCTAGAGTAGTGGTTTTACTAAAGTTCAAATAGCAAATGTAGAATTCTGAATCTGAATTCTAGTCATGGGTGCTTCAAATAAATAGTAATTGTGATATACAGTAATAAGCTCTTCAAATGCTTTTGATATAAATTAAGATTTGAGAAATTATGGGTTTTAAGAAAAATAAAAGAAATTATTGAAATAATTCCCAGAGATGAGGGTCGAAAGGACCGACTCATGATAAGAAGTTCACCACAGGGTGTGGTGAATGCAGTTAGAGAAATAACTACACTGAGAACTATCACAATAATGTCAATGAGTGAGGGAAGTAGAAAACCTGTCTTGAATACAGGCGAGGGGGGAATGGAGAGAGATGAGGGCATCAGTGATGGGAATGCTGCACTGGTGAAAGGGGTGGTTCATTTTATGACTGAAACTCAACTACAATCTGTGAGTGCCCTTTCCTGCAGGGACACCAATTAAGATGTGGTTATTCTTTCTTGGAGGGAGATCGCGCATACACAAAGACAAAGACAGACAGAAAAAGACAAAAGTGTGAAAAGGATTCTAGCCAAATCCGAATCCAATTCCGTTTATTGAAACTCAAGGCCTGGCTCATATACATTTTTGTGTGGGCACAGTTCTGCTCATAAATATATCAATAGGAAATGTACGTAGAAGAGACCATGTTGTCCAGATAACAGGACCCATCAGCAATTAGGATGGAATGTACAGCTAATGAGACCTGTCTCCATCAGGTTGGGGATGTACTGATAATGGAACCCATCTCAGGCAGGTCGGAATGTACAGATGACAGAACTCATAATTTAGACTCAGTTTCCCAGCACCAAAATTCTGTGCTTTTTTGTTTCTGTACAAACCTCAAATCTTAAATGTTTATTTATTCCTTAAGGCTGCTTGCTTTTAGCATGGCTCTCTGAATTATGCCTTTCTGTGCCTTACAAGCCTTAAATCTTAAAAGTTTACATTTATTCTCAAAGCTGCCTGCTTTCATCAAAATTCTTTGCCTGTCACAAGGACCTGCATTTCAGCCCTGCATTTTCTGCCTGTTCTTAAGGGGCTCCCTACAAGAATCATGTTTGTAATCATGGTGTTGTTATAAAGATATTATTTATTTATTTAGAAAAGAAAGATATGATAAATCTTTCTGAAAGTTTGTAATCAATTTAAAGAGCTTCTCATCACCATTAAACTTCTATTCATCATACATTTATGAAGATATTTTAGTGATTGTATCATGACTTTCAAATGCAGTTATTTCATGCATCACTAAATATTGTTACCAATTAAAGCAATCTCAGTATCAAATATAAGATGCATCCCAATCTCTAAGGTGTGAAAAAATAAAACGACATATTAGAATATATAAAATATTGTGTTGACTAACAATATCATAACATAAAAGATGTAATATTTACAAAGGCAACCATGTACTTACATGCTTATTTTCATAAAATTTTGAAACATAACTACATAAAATTTTATTTCTTAGCATATACTGTCATTTTTATTTGAGATGCTTTCAACACATCACATTTGCACTCTTTTCCTTCCTAAAAGATTATCTAAAACCAAATAGTTAGATCCTACCTCTATTTGTTTTGCATGAATAAAAATGGCAGTATGATCTCAAGAATACATTTATTGGCCATGGTGATAAATAAGTTCTTACATAATCTAAAAAACATTTACATAGTTGTTGAAGATGGAATATTCAAGAACAAGGTTCCAATAGAGTATTGGTGAAGGTCTTAGTTCACTAAATACTAGGGCTCTCGGTCTCTTCCAAGAATGAGTGAAAGGTAATGTCTCCTCTTGTAGTTGAGAGATGTCCACTGCATATATGTATCCAAGAATAATAATTGTGTGCTACAAATTATTTGCTCACTCATCAATTCTTGGGCATTTGCTCATTCATCAACTATTTGAGGTATAAAAATTATTTGTTCGGGGCCGGCGTGGTGGTGCTAGAGGTAAGGTGCCTGCCTTGCCTGTGCAGGCCTAGGATAGACCGCGGTTCGATCCCCCGGGTTTTTCATATGGCTCTTCAAGCCAGGAGCAATTTTTGAGCACATAGCCAGGAGTAATCCCTGAGCATTAACAGTGTATCCCTCCCCCACAAAAATTTGTTCACTCATTAACTATTTGGGGGTATTTCCAGATCTTGGCTCTTATAAAAAAACACTGTGATCACATAGATATACATATACAATTAAAATTCATTGTTTATTTTTAATTTTACATTTTAAGATATAGTCACAATAGTTATAAAATACTAACATAAGTAATACTTGAAATAATAAAATGGACTTTAAAAAATAAGGAACATAGGCTGTCATCATAATAATAGAGGCATTATTTTTTATACCTACAGCACATGCTAGCAAAGTCTTTACTTGGATAAAATTAATATTTCTAGTATGATAAATTTTCTTTATATGATAAATTAACATTTTATTTTATTAAAATGTAATAAATTAATGATATTAATTAAATAATAAGTTATTAATATTTTTGAGATCTGAGGTTTAAATCAATAGTTAAGGTGCTTGTCTTTCACAAAGCTTTCCAGGTTTGATCCTCGGCACCCCATATGGTCTCTTATATCCTAAAAGAGTTATACCTGGACACAGAGCAGAAGTAAGCCCTGATCACTGCAGTATGTGGAACCAAAACAAAAGAAAAAGTAAAAGAAAATGATTCAGATAAAGTGGGCACCTGGAGGTGATTATAGGAGATTTACCAGTTGCCTATATATTCCTGTTTGATTGAAGAATAAAATAAGCATAGAGATGGTAGTTCATTTGTATAAAGTCACAATAACTTACACCAGAAGATAAAATAGGGAAAGGTAGTTGTCATGACTTCAATAACCTTATTTATACCACAATATTTCCTAACTCTCAAAGAGCACACAAATGACTGGATGTGTGTGTAAAGGAATTGTTATTATATTTAATTTACATAATTACATACATTATTGCATTTTTAACATTAGAAGATTTTTTTCACTCAGCTAAATTTAGAATATTCCTAAAGAATGTTAATGTTTAGTGTTAATTTCACACATATTTAGCAACATTTTCTGTTATGCATGATAATTTTATTTCTGCCCTTAAAATGGTAAATAGGTCAATGTACTCTACATATGGCATCACTTAAATCATATTTGGGGATTTTGGCTGCTTAAATATTAGAGGTCTTTTCAAAGCTATCTTCCTCTAAATATTTTCAGAGATCATGGATATTCTATTCATATCCAATAAATTATTTATTAAAATATATAAATATCTTTAAATTTAAGTATTTTCTTATAGAGTTCCAAACATTATGGCATAAATTATTTAATTTACCTTTACATACATTCCTATAGGAAGACCATAGCAATATTATCTGGCCAAAAAACAAATAAATTTGCAGTGATAATTCATATGTTCAATCTATCTTCAGTATTGATGAGTTTTCTGCTGTTTGTTGATTCTATTTTGCTCTAGAAGTAAACATACTGTGTTTGAGAAAACAACAATTCAAAACAAGACTGGATGGACAGAAAATATGAATTGGCTCAGATTAAGCATATTTTATGTGCCAGAGGTCTCTAGATTATAAACACACACAGAGACTAGTAATTAAATAATTGTAAATACCATTCTCTAATTTCATCAGCTGTTGTTCATCTCATGGATTAATTCCAAATTTTTAAGAACAAAAATGATCTATCATGTTATCAACAAGGTGATTCTATCATAGTTACTAAATTAATAATGCCTTCTACTTTAGAAAATAGGACAGCAGCTCTAGATATGATGTCAATATTAGCAATAAATATGAGTTGTACATTTCTTCTAAAAGGCCAAGAACATATCTGCCTTTGACACAAATAAAAAATGTCTGACACAGAACAGACAATTCAAGGAAATTTACTAAATAATTAAAAGAATGGTAAAAAACATTATATGGACATCATATAAAGCTTTTCTATACTTGGTTTATTTTTGTACTTGTTCCATTAATTACACTGTTCTGTGGGTTGCATTTGAAATGATACTTAACATACATTATTTTCATCTTATAATCCTCTTCTTTAAAATGCAAAAAGTGACACTTATGTATTCTTCATATGATATCAAAAACAAACCAAATGAAGCATATTTATTAATTTTCTAGAGCACTGTGAATTGTGAAATGGGTGGTTACTCAATTACAAGAATTTGGGTGTCAAGGTGAAGTGTAGAAAAAAAGTCACAAGTGTGGAAGAAGAAACAGGAGAGAACTGGATGCAATAATTATGGGATCAGGCTTACATATTTCTCAAGACAACATTTTTGGAGTTTAGTCAACAGAAATTAATATCCTATTAGTTTAGGAGGCTGCAATTCTAAGAACATATGTAGTACTGAATTTCTTCTCATATTTCTGTCCTTGAATTATGACCATCATCCCCTCTTTCTTCACGTTATCATTTTTTCTGAGAATATCTGTGGTCTAATTGCCTCATCATATCAGAACACAGACATATTTGATTGATGTTACACATATGGACTGATTTTTATCCTGCCACTTCTTCAGTATGGTGATTCTGATGCTATAATTTGATTATGCCTTATTCAAATGTGAGTCATCAGTAGTATGCACTAACATCAATACGTTAAAAAAAAAAACGTGGGCCGGGCGGTGGCGCTGGAGGTAAGGTGCGTGCCTTACCTGCGCTAGCCTAGGAGAGGGACTGCGGTTCGATCCCCCGGCGTCCCATATGGTCCCCCAAGCCAGGAGCGACTTCTGAGCGCATAGCCAGGAGTAACCCCTGAGCGTTACCGGGTGTGGCCCAAAAACCAAAAAAAAAAAAAAAAAAAACATATCTTCAAATGCAATAATATTATCTAGACCTAGCCTTAGAAACTCAACATAAAAATTTTGAAGAAACAATTAAATTTACATGATATGGAGCTGGACTGAAATCACAGCAATTAGGGCATTTGCCTTGCATGTGGTTATCCTGTTTTAATCCCTGCATCCCATATGGTTCCCCTAGCCTAGCAAGAGTGATTTCTGAGTGCAGGGCCAGAGTAACTCCGGATTCTGCTGTGTGTGGCCCTCCAAGCTTAAACAAACAAATCAATACATCCACACAATATATGTTTATTTATAATTATACATTTATTTATGTATATTCATTCATATTATTTAATAATAAGTAGTTTATAAAGTAGTTTATTTTATTCATTGCTACTAAAGGAGTATTTAAGTTTATGTTTGCTTTTATTAAAATTATGTTTTTATGTTATATATTGATAAATTTACATAAAAACAGAATGTATAAATATCAAACCTATAACAGTATTTACTTTCTAAGCATCAAATATTTGATATTACATGTCTATCAGAATGATGTCTATTCATTATCTGTTGTTTTATTTCTGGAAGTAATATTGATATTATTTTATCAAAGCTTACCTGATGTTAAAAAATGACTATTTTTCTTTAACTGCTATTTTGCTTTTAGTTCAGCTTGTATGACAGAAAATTATCATGGAGAAGAGATAAGCCATCATGTAGTGCAGAGCAGTTGGATAAAGATAAAGATTCTTGAGATTATCAAGTGCATATCATAAATAGAAAGATAACAATCATGCTGTGTATCCTGGGAAAATTACTGAAAGAAATAAAATGAATTTTGTTAGATATTTAGAATTTAGAAAGAGTGACTGCACAGAATGCTCCTCATAAATAGTAATTGCAAAGAAACAGTTGCATAAAAAGTTCCAGTTTATTTTGATGAGAAAAGAGTCATTATAGATATAACATATAGGTCATCTTTTCAATGAACTTCATACAATCATTTGTTTTTATTCTGTGTTCTTATTTCTTATTCCTTTAGTCCCATTTTGGTTAGTTTTGTAAAATAAATTTTTGCTCTTTGTTAAACAATTTTCACTGTAAAATTGTAATGGTTCTGACAAAGAAAAGTAACAAGTTAGTTAAGGGGATAAAATTGTGTGTTGCTGAAGCTCATGAATTATAGTTATATACTATCATCAAATAATATTAAATTAGAAATTACCTTTATTTTAATTCATACACACACACATATATATATAATATATATATATATATATATATACAGAGAGAGAGAGAGAGAGAGATATTTGTTTTTGAGGTCACACCCAGCGACACTCAGGTGTAACTCCTGGCTCTACACTCAGAAATCGCTCCAGACAGCCTTGGGGGATCATATGGAATGCCTGTACTAGAACTGGGATCAGTCCTAGGTTGGCAGCATGCATGGTAAATGCCCTACCACTATGGTATTGCTTCAGCAAAACATACATTAAATATTAAAACCAGGGCCACATATTCAAGACAAGATTTTCTTTGCTGAGCTATATCACTAATGACAAGTATTGGAACTTCTTTTCCTATTTTATAAAAATAGGAATTCCATAGGGCTTAAGAGAATGGGCAATGAGCAGAAAGAGTACTTTGACAACGTACTACAAGAAACCATTTGAAGGCAATATGTATTGAATACTCATACACTCTTGAAAGAATTTGAAGATAAAACCTCAGAATTAGAATCAAATTAGAATCAAATCTTATGCAAACACTCAGCAATATTTAAAAGTCATAACATTTATGATGATTTTTACAAAACAAAATTAAACTATGTAAGCTATGTAGATAGTTACCCTAATACACCATATAACTCTAAATGCTATGATAATTGTTCATAGAAGGTAATGCATGTCAGGCAGCAACAGAGATCTAGAGGTAATGAAACATCTTTCTATATCTCACTGTCCATCCTTAACTCACTCTACATCTCTTATGGTTGTATTTGTATTGTTTTGCCTTTCCCCAAATGTCATCTAATTAAAACAATATGTAATATTGATAGGTTAGTTTTCTTAACTAGGAATATGTTTAATAACTATATATTTGATTATTTTTATTACAAGGTAGACTATTTGTTTTATCATATAACAGGAACATAATAGTTTTTGTTCTCATTCACTATTGAATAATATCTTGGTTCTTTTTCTCTTTTAGGAAACTTTTGAAATACAAACTTTTATAATAAATATTAAGGTCAACTATTTGTGAAGACATCCTTTTAAATCTTTTGGATACAATTTTAATGGAAAAATTGACAAATATTTGCAGAAAGAATATTTAGTTTTGTAAGAAATTGTTCAGATAACTTCCAAAGTTGACTGCACTTTTTGGAAATATCATTAAAGGTTAAAATTTTTATTGTGTTTTTGTTTCCTATTATTTTCAGCACTTTTTGTTTTGTTTGTGTTTTATCCAGTTTAATAGTATTAAATGACATCCCATAGATTAAAAGTGTATGCTTCCCTAAAATATAAAATATTGTATTGATCATATTTCTATGGTTCATTTGTCATTTCTCTTTTTCCATGAGGTGTCCTGAGTTATTTTTGTGGGGAAGAGCACACCTGGGGGTGCTCAGGGGTTACTTCTAGTTCTGCACTCAGAAATAACTCTAGGCAGGTTAGGTGGACCATATGGCATGCTGGGGATAAAATTAAGGTTGTCTGCATAAAAGGCAAACATCCTAACTATGTTGCTATCATTACAGCCCCAATGTTTTAGTTCTTTTTAACTAAACTTAACTTCACAAATGTCTAAAAGCATTGTCGCTTTATTAGACACAGGTCTTACATAAATAAAAAATCGCCTTAATTAAGTTTAAAATTATGTAATTCATTACTTCGAATTTTGATTTTCACCTTAATTTACCTGAATTCATTCTTTTTATATCTTTATTTAAACACCTTGATAACAAATATGATTATAGTTGGGTTGCAGTCATGTAAGAACACCCACCTTCACCAGTGCAACCTTCCCATCACCAGTGTCCCAAATGTCCCACCTCCCCACCCCACCCCCGCCTGTACTTGAGACAGGATTTCTACTTACCTCATTCATTCGCATTGTTATGATAGTTCTCATTGTAGTTATTTCTCTAACTGCACTCATCACTCTTTGGGAGAGCTTCATGTCATGAGCTGGAACTTCCTCCTCTCTTTTGTCTCTGAAAATTATTGCAAAACTATCTTTTTTTTTCTTAAAACCCATAGATGAGTGAGACAATTCTGCATATATTTCTCTCCCTTTTTTCACTCAGCATAATAGATTCCATTTACATCCATGTATAGGAAAATTTCATGACTTCATCTCTCCTAATAGTTGCATAATATTCCATTGTGTATATTTACCATAGTTTCTTTAGCCATTCATCTGTTGAAGGGCATCTTGATTGTTTCCAGAGTCTGGCTATTGTAAATAGCAGTCCCAAATGCAGTCCCAAATTAAAATGCACTTCCAAAGTTTCTTAAAGCTGTTGGGTACTTTTTATATCTCATAGCTTGATGCAAATAATATGTCTTTAAAGGAAAAATATTGCTTAAATGATTTAATAGTAAGATAGGAAAGTCACTAAAATATACTTCAGAAAAACTGTTAAGAATTTGACATTCAGGGCCTGGAGAGATAGCACAGCGGCGTTTGCCTTGCAAGCAGCCGATTCAGGACCAAAGGTGGTTGGTTTGAATCCCGGTGTCCCATATGGTCCCCCGTGCCTGCCAGGAGCTATTTCTGAGCAGATAGCCAGGAGTAGTAACCCCTGAGCACCACTGGGTATGGCCCAAAAACCAAAAAAAAAAAAAAAAGAATTTGACATTTATTTACCCAGCTTAATAGGTAAAATATTTGCAAACAATGCATGAGATAAAGGTTTGATATCAGAGATATATAAATCATTTACAAAACTCAGTACAAAAACAGTGAAATATGATCCAGACTCATCAATGGAATAGATGAAATAAACTGAGACAGTACTTCAACCATATGATCAATTAATCTTTAATAAAGGAGAAAAAATATGAAGTGGAACAAGGAAATCCTCTTTAACAAGGGTGTTGGAAATACTGGTTTGCTACAAGAAAAAATTAAACTCAGGTCTCTTACTAACATCATGTACAAAATACAAATTAAAATGGATGAAAGACCTTGATATCAGGCATGAAACCATAAGGTACACAGAGGATAATTTAAGCAGAATCCACCTGACATTAAAGCTAAAGGAATCTTCAATAATAAAAGACTACTGGACATCAAGTTAAAGCAAATATAAATAATACTACATTAAACTAGGAATCTTCTTCTCAAAGGAAATGGTTACTAATACTCATCTCATAATGGATTAATATATAATATATATAATATAAGGCACTGGTAGAGTTTATAATAAATCAAAAATAAAATTCCTCAAAATTTGAGGATAAAATATGAGCAGAAATATCTTCAAAGAAGAAATATAGATGATTAATAGGCACATAAAAATGTTCCACATCATTATTAATCTGGGAGATGCAAACCAAACAACAATGAGATAACATCTTCCACCATAGAGACTGACACACATCAAAAGAACAAGAAGGGCCAAAGTGATAGCATAGTGGTAGGGCATTTGTCTTGCATGTGGCTGACCCAGGATGGATGAGTGTTTGATCCCCAGCATCCTACATGGACACCAGAGTCAAGAGAAATTTCTGAGTGCAGACCTAGGAGTAACCCCTGAGCACCCCAGGTGTGGCCCCCAAAAAAACCACAAATAAAAAAGAACAAAAAGATCAGGGCTAGTGTGGATATGGAAGTATGGGACTCATTCACTGCTATTGAGAATATTGCCTGCAATACTTATAATATAATATAATATAATATAATATAATATAATATAAT
This sequence comes from Suncus etruscus, assembly GCF_024139225.1. NCBI lineage: Eukaryota > Metazoa > Chordata > Mammalia > Eulipotyphla > Soricidae > Suncus > Suncus etruscus. The sequence continues at coordinate 43,259,851 of NC_064856.1, forward strand.
ATAATATAATATAATATAATATAATATAATATAATATAATATAATATAATATAATATAATATAATATAATATAATATAATATAATATAATATAATATAATGTAATGTAATATAATATATAATATATATATAATATAATATAATATAATATAATATAATATAATATAATATAATATAATATAATATAATATAATATAATATAATATAATATAATATAATATAATATAATATAATATAATATAATATAATATAATATAATATAATATAATATAATATAATATAATTAATATAATATAATATAATATAATATAATATAATATAATATAATATAATATAATATAATATAATATAATATAATATAATATAATATAATATAATATAATATAATATAATTAGAACTTAAGATCCCCTATGACCCAGCATTATCTCTCATATGTATATACCCTGGGAGCTGAAAATACAATCCAGAAAATGGATATGCAGTCCTACATTCATTGCATTACTATTCTTAATAGTCAGAATCTGGAAACAACCCAAGTGACTGAGAACAGATGAGTGGATACACAATGTTACAACAGAGTGGAATATTATGCAGCTTTTAAGAAAATGAAGTCATAGAATATTCTTATACATAGATAGATATCTAAGATATTATGACTAATGAATTGAATCAGAGGGAGAGGGATAAACATAGAATTATCACACCCAATTGCAGTATATTAAAAGTGTGCATGTTAATAATTCCTAAAGACAATATTGATGAGGGGCAGCAGGACTAATCCACGGTAAGATAATGTATATAAAGAGGTGTGGGGAAGAATAGAAACATCTATGCCAATGATCGGAATGATCATTTTGGATGAAAACTGGTTGCTGAAAAGAGATAAAGTGATATGCATGTTATCCCTTGGTAACAGTGTTGTAAACCTAAACCACATTGTCTAAAATTACCAAAAAAAAAAAAAAAAAGGGGAAGAGAAAGAAAGATGAGAGAGGTTAAGTAGAAAAATGCTTGCCATAGAGGAAAGCTGGGAGGAAGAAAGGTAACTAGAAACATTGTAGGTTGGAAATGTGCACTTAAGATGAGATAGGTATTGAAATATTGTATTGCTGAAATTTAATAATGAATAACTTTGTAACTGTATATCATGATAATTCAATTTAAAATTTATTGTTAAGTCAGCTATGTACAAATCAAGCACTCTACCACAATACTATCTTTTGAGCACTTTAATTTTCAGTGTTGAAGTAACAAATTATAAAATGTCCCTTATTTGAGAATGGAACCATAGTTAAATAATAATAAATGACCAAAAGGCACTTTTAATTTGTTGTGAGGGTTTTGGATCACACTCAGCTGTGCTCAGTGCATACTCATGGCTCTGTGATTAGCAACTAATCCCCATCAGGAAACATGGGGTATTCCAGGGACAAATAATAGACAATTGCTGCAGACGTCCTTCGTCTCAACAAGTCTAGTGGGATGCAGTCCTTCACAAGAAGAAAGCAGGAGCACGGGCAGCTGAACGAAATAATATTGAAAAAATAATAACCACACACACAGGGTGTGTGGGGTCAATACATCTTCTAGCAGGAATGCTACAAATTTATTTTCAAGACAGAGGTTTTTATAGGGGTAAGCCAGTCACAGGTGTTAAGGATGATAATTACCATAACAAAGCAACATTACTCAGAACAGTTTTTATCAATTAACCTCAAATTGCCCCAGAACTTCAGCTGCAAGAACATAAAAAAGAAAAAAACGTTGTTTTAACTTATAAGTCCCAAAAAGGGATTCTCTTGTAATCTTTAGTGCTGGAATTTCTTTAGCCAAATTATTTAATAGAGACCACACTTTTTCCTTAAGATTTATAAAGGAGAGATAGTCAAATGACTGAAAATGCAATGCCAAGCATCTCTAACAAAATTCCTCAACCATCCACACAGGGGAAAAAAGGCATCCACAGCGAACCTTTTGAGGAATCCCATGGGGGTTATTTCAGTTCACCCTACCAGGAAAATCTGAGGAAACATCTGGTGGGCTGAATTCCCCTAAAAATTTATGGAGGCGTGGCAGACAATCAGATGAAAGACAAGTACATTACTTTCTGTACTATACCTTTATTTCAATTTTTTTTATTTTACCTCATTGTGTAAGTATATGAAGCTGAATTAATTAAAATATATGCTAGTTATGTAAACCTTGAATATCATATTTAGAAAATTAAAATATAAGCATGTTTTTATTAGACATGAAAAATGTTTATTATAATCATTATAGTTTACGATAAGAAAAATCACATTTAAAATTATATGTTGTTACTTGGTTATTTACCTACATGATCATTTAATTTACCTAAAATATTTCTCTCTTTTAGCTTTTATTTATATGCATAATTAGCACCTATGAAATTGTAACTACTAGGTATTGGCTATTTAAAAATAACGAATAGAAAAAAAATTCTGATATAGAAAGACTACTGAATTTGACTTAGTCAAGTGAAGTGAAAAAATAATACAAATGGAACTTCTTGAACGATAGTTCAGGGAAAAGCGAGCAGTTAGAATGCTATTTTATTGAATTTTTATAAATTCCTAGGTCTAGACATAATGCACAATTAAGAAAGATAGTGTCAGTTGATAGATGATCAGAACCAGATGTGATTACACACAAACACACATGCACAAACTAAAATAATGTCAGTTATTTATGACAATCCATGGACACAATGGGTCTTAAAAAAAATTAGGCTAAGTAAAATAAGTCACAATGCAAAGAAGTAATAAAATATAACTCCATTCATTATGAGATATCATAAGATCATAAAATAAAACAAACAATCCTGAAAATAATTGTGATTTCCAGAGGAAAGGGAGACAAGTGAGGAATCAGATGAAGTCAATTGGTTGTTGGTGGATGGGATAACTAACATTTTATTTAAGACATTGAGTGTATAAACTTTATTAACTAATATTCTCTAAAAAAAGTGTGAATAAAAATAGTTTTAGCACTTATGAAGATATACCTTTAGCAATTTACCAAGAAAATAAGAGTGGAGAGGCCTTGTACATTTTTTAAATTTTATAATAACAAAATGGGACCACATTCTCATATCTAAAATTTCTATTTATAGTTTATTCATTTTGTTTTTATAATGTCTATTTGTGTTGATTATTATGTACAAATTGTAATATACTCTTCAGAATGTATCTGGAGGCCTGAAAAGTATACAATGGTTAGATTGTTTTTCTTGTATATGGATGACCTGGATTCAGTCCACACTCCATTTAATCTCTCAAACTCTGCCAGGAGTGATCCTTGAGCACACAACCAGGATCAAACCCTGGACACTTATCGATGTGGCCCCAAAACAAACAAACAAAATAATCTAATGTATTCACATCTGAGACATCAATGCATGCAATTGAAAAAGTACAAAAAATTATGAGTGTTGCTACAAGATTGTTTTATGCCAACTGTACATAGTAATGAATCAGAAATAAAAATTACTTTAAAGATTCAGTATATATGTGATATAAGACTATTCAACAAAAACATTCAATTTACAGTTGACTTTAACATATGTTCCTTCATTAATTTTTAAATGATATTTTGATAAATTTCTCATCCATTGGTTCCAGTCTAAAAAACTGTAATTTATTACAAAAAAAGAATAAAATGTCAGTTAATGGAAAAAAAAACAATGTATTACATGAAATCTATATTCTCTTTTGTTTTGTTTGTTAATATCTTTATTTAAACAGCATGGTTACAAACATTGGGTTTCAGTCATAAAAAAGTTCACCCCCTTCACCTATCCTTTAGTACTCTTGTCAATAATTTTCCTAAATAAGTATTATGTTAATATATTGATATATATGCACTCTGAGGACTTCAAAGGAAACTTTTTGTGTGCCTGTCTATGTTTCTGAATACCTGAAGGTCTCCTCAGAGGCCTTGGGAGCGCACCCCCAAAAAACTGCATTTTGAAGCTACCCAGTGAGTAAACTCTGGCTGTGGGGGTTGCCATCCAATAAGCTAAGCTCTGTGGCCTGCGGAAGCTCGCACTGCTGTGCCTTTGATCACTCTAAGGACTTCAAGGGAAACCTCTCCTATGCCTGTCTGTGTTTCTGAATACCTGAAGGTCTCCTCAGAGGCCTAGGGAGCGCACCCCCAGAAAACTGTCAACTACAGGCAGCAGAAGAGCCTAAAAGGGCCCAGAGAAATAGCTCTTCCAGAGGCTTTGATTCGCAGCCGTGCACTCTTTCTAACCAATAAACCCCACCACAACACGCAGGAAAAACCACACTGCAAGCGTGACAATGGGGAAACCTCGCAGGCAAACACCATGCACAGAGAATGAAGACAAAAGCTCGGACTACGTAATAAATTCCAACCACCTGATTAATCTCTCGGATAAGGAACTTAAAATAGCAATATAGAAGATGTTTGTAGAACTCAAAAAAGCATAGATCGATCTGAACAGAACACAAAGACAGAAATTAGAAAACCCCAAACTGAAGCAACAGATCTGAAAAACACGGTAGCTCAACTGAAAACCTCAATGGATGGCCTTGCCAGCAGGGTAACAGCAGCTGAGGTGAGAATCGAAGTACTGGAAGATGTGATGCAGAAAAACTCAATACAGCAGAAGAAATTAAAAAAGAACCTTAGGACAAACGAATAGGCTATGGAAAATTACTTAATGAATGCAAACAGATGGTAAAAGAAGTCTTTGATAAACTCAACAGAAACAACTTAAGAATCATCCAAGCAAACAACACCATCCAAAAAGCTGGGGTGGCCATATTAATATCTGATGACACCAACTTTATACTCAGAAAAGTGGTAAGGGACAAAGATGGACACTATATACTAATCAAGGGATATTTGCAACAGGAAGAAATCAGACCCAATGAGAGACCAGCAAATTATCTAATACAGTTACTGACAAATATGAAAGAAAAATCAATAAAAACACAATAATTGTGGGAGACCTCAACACAGCTCTATCAACACTTGAAAGGTCAACAAAACTGAAACCCAACAAAAACATACTAGCTCTGAAAAGAGTAATGGAAGAAAGAGGACTAGTAGATATATATATAGGACACTCCATACCAAAAAACCTGGATACACATTCTTCTCCAATGTACAAGGGTCATTCTCCAGGATAGACTACATGCTGACACATAAAACATACCTCCATAAAATCAAGAGGATAGAAATCTTGCAGGCTACCTTTGCTGACCATAAGGATCCAAAATTAGATGTGAACTACAAAGGCACAAAGAAGAAAAACTTTAACAATTGGAAACTAAACATCCTGCTACTGAACAACCAGTGAGTCCGAGATGAAATCAAAAAGGAAATCAAAACTTTCCTGGAAACAAATGATAATGAAGACACAAACTGCCAGAATCTATGGGACACAGCAATAGCGGTCCTGAGAGGAAAATTTATAGCTTTACAAGCAAACATCAAGAAGAAAGAAGGGGCATAATTGAATAACTTAATGATGCAGCTCGAAAAATTAGAAAATGACCAACAAAAGGAACCAAAAATAGGGAGACACAAGGAAATAACAAAGCTGAAAGCAGAAATCGATGAAGTGGAAAACCAAAAAACAATCGAGAAAGATCAATGAAAGCAGAAGTTGGTTATTTGAAAAAATAAACAAGATTGATAGACCATTGGCAAAACTCACAAAGAGAGAGAGAGAGAGAGATATCTGATAACCCATATTAGAAATGAAAAGGGGGAGATCAAGACAGATATTGCAGAGATCCAAAGGGTAATCAGAGACTACTTTGAGAAACTTTATGCTACTAAACATGAGAATCTAAAGAAATGGATACATTCCTGGTCACTTATAACCTTCCACGGTTAAGTAAGGAGGATGTAGCATATCTAAACACCCCCATCACTATGGAGGAAATTGAAACTGTAATCAAATAGCTGCCCAAAAAGAAAAGCCCAAATCTTTCAGGAGGAGCTACTACCAATTCTAGCCAGGCTCTTCCATGAAATTGAAAAAACGGGAACACTCCCAATCAGCTTTTATGAAGCCAACATCACCTTGATACCAAAAACAGACAGAGATGCTGCCAAAAAAGAAAATTATTGACCAATAACCCTGATGAATGCTTATGCAAAGATCTTCAACAAAATCCTGGCAAATAGGATCCAGTGCATCATCAAGGAGATCATACACTGTGACCAAGTAGGTTTCATCCCAGGAATGCAAGGATGGTTTAACATCTGTAAATCTATAAATATCATAAACAACATCAACAAGAAGAAAAATAAAAATCACATTATCATATCAATAGACACAGAGAAAGTATTTGATAAGGTCCAACACCCATTCTTGATCATAACTCTCAGCAAGATGGGAATGAACGCAACATTTATCAATCTAGTTGAAGCCATCTACCACAAGCAATGGCAAATATTATCTTAAATGGAGAAAAACTAAAAGACTTTCCTCTAAATTCTGGTACAAGACAAGGCTGTCACTTTCACTACTCCTCTTCAACATAGTACTGGAAGATCTTCCTATATCGATCAGGAAAGAAAAAATTATCAAGGGAATCCAGATAGGAAAGGAAGAAGTCAAGCTCTCATTGTTTGCAGATGACATGATACTCTACTTAGAAAACCCTAAAGACTCTACCAAAAAGATTCTAGAAACAATAGACTCATATAGCAAGGTGGCAAGCTACAAAATTAACACACAGAAATCAATGGCCTTTTTATACACCAATAATGATAGGGAAGAGAAGGATGTCAAGAAGGCAATCCCATTCACATTAGTGCCACACAAACTCAAATATCTTGGAGTCAACTTGATCAAAGACATGAAGGACCTATACAAAGAAAATTATAAAGCCCTGCTCTAAGCAATAAGAGAGGACACATGGAAATGGAAACACATACCCTGGATTGGCAGGATTAACATCATTAAAATGGCAATACTCCCCAAAGCATTATACAGATTTAATGCGATCCCCTTAAAAATACCCATGACATTCTTCAAAGAAGTGGATTAAACACTTACTAAGTTCATCTGGAACAATAAACACCCTCGAATAGCTAAAGCACTCCTAGTGAAAAGGAAAATGGGAGACATTACTTTCTCTAACTTTAAACTGTACTACAAAGCAATAGTTATCAAAAAAGCATGGTATTGGAATAAAGACAGAATCTCAGATCAGTGGAATAGGCTTGAGTTCCCAGACAATGTTCTCTAGACATACAATTACCTAATTTTTGACAAAAGAGCAAGAAATCCTAAGTGGAGCAGGGAAAACCTCTTCAACAAGTGGTGCTGGCAGAACTAGTTAGCCACTTGCAAAAAAGCGAAAATAGACCCCCAGTTAACATCATGTATGAAGGTAAAATCCAAATGGATTAAATACCTTGATATCAGGCCTGATACCATAAGGTATATAGAACAACATGTCGATAAAACACTCCATGACATTGAGACTGAAGGCATCTTCAAGGAGGAAACGGCACTTGCCAAACAAGTGGAAGCAGAGATCAACAGATGGGAATACATTAAGCTGAGAAGCTTCTGCACCTCAAAAGAAATGGTGCCCAGGATACAAGAGCCACCCACTGAGTGGGAGAAACTATTCACCCAACACCCATCAGATAAGGGACTAATATCCAAAATATACAGGGCGCTGACAGAACTTTACAAGAAAAAAAAAAAAAAACATCTAATCCCATCAAAAAATGGGAAGAAATTAACAGGTGCTTTGATAAAAAAGAAATACAAATATCTTGGAGTCAACTTGACCAAAGATGTGAAGGACCTATACAAAGAGAATTTAATATAATGTAGTCCATAATGTACCATAATCTTTAATATCGTATTTGCTGGCATATAAGACGATCCTTCAACCCATGAAAAACTTCCTAAAAGTCGGGAGTCATATTATATGCTGGTATACGGCATGCTGAAACTTGTTCCAGCTTCAGGGACGAGTGATCCACACCGCTATTACTTTTAAGAAGTAACTTACTTTTAAGACTTTTATGAAGTTTTTCATGGGTTGAAGGCTCATCTTATACACCGGCAAATAAGTTAAATATGAACATTAATTATAATGATATTTATTTCTTATAGATGAAGGAAAATATGACCATAAATTTAATGGTTTATCATATGAACTTATTTTTTCATGGTTATGAAGATTAGAAGTCTTTAATAAATTATGAGCATGATGATACTTCTTGTAACTCTGTAGTGAAATTTTCTTAACTACAGATAATGTGTGATTGCTAAAAATCTATGATATTTCCTGGTTTGTACTGGAATGCACATGATGACATTCTCTCTGGATCTCTACCTTAATATAGTAACTTTCTAAGTATACTCATTACATTTGAATAAGATTCACTCTACTGTATTAAGATATTATATAAATATTTTGGAGCTTTTGGGAATTGTTGGAAGGCTACAAATTCAATGGATTACATGTCATTGTCACTGGCAGGAATTTCTTACTTTTGATATTATAATAGAATCAATATCCAAAATTAGGAATAAATTATAAAAAACACAGATGTCATTGAAGGAAAATGCTTTCATGGAGTACATTAGGAAAAACTAAACTCCAATATTTTATTCACTTTAAGCATTCTTTTATCTTTTTTGGTAAAAATTCTTTTTAGTTAAAATCAAGAATAGCTATTATAATAAGATCTTTGTATTATTTTAAGCAAGTAGTCACAAGCAGTGATTTTAATTGAAATTATAAGATATTATAAATTATGATTATATAAGAGATATGTTTAACTTTTATATGAAAGTTCAGGTTGAAATATTTATTAAAATTTATTATGATTAAAATTTATTTGATAACAATTTTTAAAATTCAAAGATAGTACCAAATTATTCCTAAAGAATTGACTACTTTGAAAATAAAATCATAGGCTGTCTACAACTTCTTTTAAAACTATGCTAGCTTAACAAAAGGTTGTTTTTTTCTATCTTATTGCATGTCTGTGAACTCATCTGTCAGCTTGCACATGTGTATTTGCATGGATTTTTGGTTATGTATATATCAGACAAAACATAGAGAATAACATATTCCTCTGAGCACTACACATTACCCTGTGAAGCTATTGCTATTGAATAAACAAATTACTAATTCAATGTTTCAGCTAGAGATAGTATAAATCTTTATTACATATCTGCATCTATACATATATCTACATATAAAAGTTAGCTTAAATTTCTTTATCTTTAATTCAGTCATCTCATTTATCAGAATAGGATGCTAAAAGGGATAATTATTTAAGCAACAGCCTTTGGATTTGATATAAATTTGTTTATCTTAGAATGCTAATTGTTTATCCTCTAGCAATCATTTTAGTAATTACGAACGAATTATCAAGGGTAAAATAACTATTTCAAAGCAATAACAATATAATAATATAAAAAGATTATAAACTATGTCTATTTCACATAATTTAACAGTTATCTGGATATTCAATCAATACTAGTTATGAGAGTGAATTGTTATAATAGAACTTGACCATAATGTAGCTAATCATCTCAGTTTTTCACAGTTCTTAAGTTTTAGCAAAATAAATTAGATAGAATGTCCATTACCATTCTATTTATAAAATTTTTCATCTTTTCTCATTTTGTCATATGATATGGTACCCTTCTTTTGCTAGGATAGTTAATTATCTGCTCAGTAGCCAAATGTTCTTTTAAAATACTATTTACTCCACAAGCGTTTTCTTCTTATAATTGTCCAAAGAAATTTTACTGTATTTATAATGTATTTCAGATATTTTTTGCCCAGATCACAGAGTTCTCTGTACTTGTTTCCACTGGATACAGTTCTTTCTCATGTTCATCAAGAGTTGTTTCTAATGGCTTCAATTCTTTGAACTGTAATAATTTCACTTCATCTATTCCTGATACTCCCATGAGATCAAACATTCATTTATTCATTTATATTTTTATTTAATAATGAAAGGGTCTGGAGACATAGTATAGCAGGTAGACATTACTTTGCATGTGGCAATTGGGCACATGCACAGGCACCCCATATGCTTCCTTGAGCCCGGTTAGGAGAGATCTTTCTGTGCATAGTAAACCCTGAGCATAGACAGGTAGGGCCAGGCAAAAAATATATAAAAACAAAAAATAAAATAAATATATTCAGTGATAGGCTCCAGCATGTTAGTTATGATTCCTAAGGTTGTTTATAGGCATAAAAATAACCTATATCCTTTGCTATTTATAGTCTAAGAGAAAAATTTGATACAAAATAAACAGAGTATATGGAAAGTGAATGTCATGAATTGAACATGTGCAACTGTCTCCCTCAAGAAAGTAGGGAAATTCTTAGCTATTATTCTATTTTATACCATGTATTCTTTTCTTTTTTCCTCCTTTTCTGATATTCCTATAATTCATAGGTTATTCTTGTCTTTGTTAATTCCACTATCACATTCGTAAGTGTATCTTTCTTTGTCAACTTCCTTTTTTTTGGGTGGGGAGCACACCTGATAATTCTCAGGAGATACTCCTGGCTCTGTGCTCAGAAATTGCTCCTGGCTTGGAGGACCATATGGGATTCCACGGAGTTCGAATCAGCAGCGTGCTAGGCAAACACCCTACCACTGTGCCACTGCTCCAGGCCCATTTGTCAACTTCCTTTTAAAAACTGCCTGGCTTTTATTTTGTCTTCAAGTTCATCTATAGTTCTTTTATTTTGTCTTCAAGTTCATCTATAGTTCTTTTATTTTGTCTTCAAGTTCATCTATAGTTCTACCCTCATGTAATATTGTTTTTGTTTTTGAGTCACACTCAGAGGTTACTCCTAGCTCTGAGCTTGGAAATCAAACCAAAGTTTATAGCTTTTATTTTGTCTTCAAGTTCATCTATAGTTCTACCCTCATGTAATATTGTTTTTGTTTTTGAGTCACACTCAGAGGTTACTCCTAGCTCTGAGCTTGGAAATCAAACCTGGCTAGCTCTGGGGACCATATGGGATGCTAGAATTGAACCTGAATTGGCCATGTCCAAGGCAAACACACTACTGTCTGTCCTTCCCGCCTGTGACCTGCTCCTTCCCTCCTTCTTTCACCCCCCCCCGTGATATTTTGGTTTATTCTGCATTTTTGAGCTACTTACCTTAGTTTAAGTTACTGTCTGCAACTGCAGCTTAGAAACTTAATTTGATTATTAATTTTTGGGGGTGTCAATGTATTAGGGTCTCAGTTACTTTTGGATTGATCTGCTTAATGGTTTTATCTGATAAATAATAATAATATTATTATTATTCTGTTCAGATGATTTTCCTTACCATGCAGTTTTATTTTATTGTTTCTAGAGAACTGTTAACTAGTTATTCCATTGAGTTAACTGAGATTTAAAACTGTATAATATCTAAGAAACAGGAATGTTACATCCCACTTGTTTTGAATATAAGAGAAGTGTGTAAAAATATTTTGCATGGACAAGCTAGTGTCTACACAGTTTGGGTTTGGGGTTTTGAGAAGAAATAAATAAAGATGGGCCCAAATGTTGGCTCATAAGCTCATAGACACAATGAGGAAATGAAGGATGTGCCTGATCAATATTTCATGGCAGGGAACAACCCAAGAATTACATTTTTGATAATTGTTTTTTACTTTTATTGATGTTAGTGATGATACTAATTCTCTTTTCCTTATTTCTCAAGTCTTTAAGTTAATTGTTCATTCACATTGAAATACCTTATAAGTCAATTTAGGGGAAGATGTTCTGTTAAAATCATTTATACAAATAGAAAGCCAACTTAACTTAATATATTATTTTTGAAATGGAGAAAATGACATATAAGCTCAAGATATGTGTTTTATCCTCAAGAGAGCTATATATTTTGCAAACTACATCATTCATCTGTGACACAATTAATTAGAAATTATAATAAAAACTACTTTTAGAGTATTCATATGTATGAAGCAGAATATATAAAATCACTTTTAAAAGAGTTTGCATATTTATTAGCAAGAACTTTTTTTCTGACTGCCTGGAATATATGACCTCAGTGAGGGCTTGTTTGGAAAACCTCATAAAGATGCTTCTTGCTTCATCAATATATATGCTTTGATGTCACTAAATGAGGTATAAAGAATTACTGAATGAGGGAATGCAATAGCACCAGAATATAGGGAGAAAAAAAGGAACCAAATAGAGGTAGTAAGAAGAGACAGATGGGAAGGTTTGGAAGAAGTCAATAATATTCAAGTACTTATGGAGAGTAAAGAAATATTATAGCTAAAAAGCCAAAGCATCAACAAGATCTAAAATATGAAATTCCAACCTATCATAAATTTTTCTCTCAAGGGGGCACTCTTGGTTGAGAGTTTGGTGGTATAGAAATGAAAGGGAAACTGAAAATATTGGTGGAGGACACATGGCCCTGTTGCTATGAATAACTGTCATTAAGTCATGGTGCTTTAACAAAATATTTGAAAAGAAAATAATTGAAGAATATCCATATTTTTCTTTTTATAAAGTAGTATCTTTATTTAAGCACCATGATTACAAACATGTCTGTAGATGGGTTTCAGTTATAAAAAAGAATACCCACCCTTCACCAGTGCAAAAAGACTGAACCATTCAGCCTTTTAGCATTCCCATCAGCTGTGAATACGAGCCCATTTCCCCTAGCATAAGAAGGGGAGAGGGGCGGGGTGGTGGCTGGCAGGCAAGCAGGCAGGGAAGAGAGCAAGAGGGAAACTGAGGACACTAGTGGTGGGAATGTGTACTGATGAAGTTTTTTACATCTATTTACTGAAACTCATCATGAATCACTTTGTAACTGAAAAAAATAAATCAATTATATTACAAACAACCTTGTATGCATGGTGTTTAAATAAAGTAACTTAAAAAAGAAAAGTGATAAAAGCCAACTAAAAAGAGCATAAACTGTTATTTGTTTTGCTGATAACTTTCCTAGTCTTTTTACTTCATTGCACTCTACACGTGATTTTTCACTTTAGCACAAATATTATCTTCATTATTGTTACTATAATTATTATTAACTAATTTGATGAGCTGAAAGCTTAGATCATATTATATATGCAAATATATGTACATAGTCCCAAATGGAAACATGTGATGAGTGAAATACTCGTTTTATTTCTGAATGTAAGTATTTTTTATAAGAATGATGCATTACATACTGTGTTAATGAGGTGCCTATTTAAAAAAGTATTGAACCAAAATATGAGAAAGCACAGAGCAAAAAAATTGGGGACATGTTCTAAGATATTTTTTTAGAAATATATTTTTTAATTTATATTTTTTAAGATATTTTTACGATATATTTTTAGATATATTTTCACATATCTAATTATATTTGTTTTCTATTATTTGAAACTTACATTAAATTACATTTGCTTTGCCATAGAATCCTTACCAAGTATTTTGAATCTAGATTATTGAATAAATAGAAATTTAATATTGTATGCATAACTGGAGTTAGAGAAAAATAAAGTTTGGGCTGCTTCAAACTTTTATTAATTTTTTTTATCTAAAACAAGGTCAGATTTACAGTGGTAGCTTTTGTCATGCAAAAAGGAAGGATAATCACGGATAGTAAGTTGTTTCACAAAAAGAGAATACTTATCCCAACAATAAAGTTATTTGCATGCTAATATAATTTATCAATTTTTAATTTATATCTCAGGATCAGTCCAAGTTCAAAATCTTACTAAAAACTTGGGGCTTGAGCAGTGGCACTAGCAGTAAGCTGTCACCTTTACCTGCGCTAGCGTAAGACTGACTGTGGTTTCATCTCCTGGCATCCCATATGGTTCCCTAAGCCAGGGGTAATTTCTGAGCACATAGCCAGAACTAACCCCAAGTGTCACCAGGTGTGGCCCCCCAAAAAAAATCTTACTAAAAGCTTGAGACAGAATTTTATCTGATTTGTGTGTGTGTGTGTGTGTGTGTGTGTGTGTGTGGTTTTTGGGTCACACCCGGCAGTGCTCAGGGGATATTCCTGGCTCCAGGCTCAGAAATTGCTCCTTGCAGGCACAGGGACCATATGGATTGCCGGGATTCGAACCAATGACCTCCTGTATGAAAGGCAAACGCCTTACCTCCATGCTATCTCTCCGGCCCCTTATCTGAATTCTTAATCCTAATCATATATTTAAAAAATATCTAGCAGCCTGTGTTAGCTACACTTTTTCTTTCTTTTTTTTTTCTTTTTTTTTTTTTTTGGTTTTTGGGCCACACCTGGTAACGCTCAGGGGTTACTGCTGGCTATGTGCTCAGAAGTTGCTCCTGGCTTGGGGGACCATATGGGACACCGGGGGATCGAACCGCGGTCCGTCCAAGGCTAACGCAGGCAAGGCAGGCACCTTACCTTTAGCGCCACCGCCCGGCCCCATGCTGCACATTTTCAACTATGAACCTGAGAAAGTTGGGTCAACATATCTAAAGGTACTGCATATAGCATCTGGTAAATTATAAAATCTCAAGAGGAAATTGATGGACCAAAATTGTTCAAAGATGGATCATAGACATTGTGTTGAAAAATATTGGATTAAGTAAATTCTGAGCTCTTTTAGGACCTAAAAAAATAAAAGCTATGACACAAAATAGAAACTTAAATTCATGTATTATATATTCAATGGTAGTAATAACACTTTAATAATACATTTTTAAACTATAATATAACAACCTTCACTGGATTTAAGTATTTTGCTCAATGAGACAGTATATATTTTTGTTTGATTTTTTTAAGTAAAATTAGGTTTTATCTGAAAATTCTGAGGAAGGGCAGAGAGAGTTAAAAAAGTGTGCAAGAAAGAATGCATGCTTGTCAAAAGGCAATGAGTTCCCCATTATACATTCTAGCATGAAATTATGAAAATATGAAAGTAAACATATCAAGAGGGAAGATATACATGCTCTGGCACTGTGTATATGATGAGCTTGCAACATAATTTGTGCAGCACCACCACATGGGCCCAGGAAGCACATGTATGTTAAATCCATATAATTACCAATTGAGTTTCCAATACAGAACTCTTCTATGAGTTTAGTTAGAGAAATAACTACATTTTGAACTATCCTAACAATGAGAATGTATGAGGGAAATAGAAAGCCTGTCTAGAACAGGTTGGGGTTGGGTAAGGAGGACGGAGATTTGGGACATTGGTGATGGGAATGTTGCACGGGTGATGGGTGGTGTTCTTTCATGACTGAAACCCAAACACA
Source organism: Suncus etruscus (assembly GCF_024139225.1). Lineage (NCBI taxonomy): Eukaryota > Metazoa > Chordata > Mammalia > Eulipotyphla > Soricidae > Suncus > Suncus etruscus. Next base: position 43,275,104 of record NC_064856.1, read on the forward strand.
ATCATGTATGTAATCAAGGTGTTTAAATAAAATATATATAAAAATAATAATTGTAACAAATTTAATTTAAATTTAAGTTTAAAAAAAGAACTCTTCTATGACCTCTGGTGGTAGTTTCTTCATGGCCCTTACTAGACATTGGGTCACCAATATTCTAAACTCTGTATCCTTTTTTTGAAATGACATGAATTAAATTATGTAGTGAATATTCACTTTTTTGGTTTTTGGGCCACACCCAGTAATGTTCAGTGGCTACTCCTGGCTATGGCTATGCGCTCAGAAATTGCTCCTTGCTTGGAGGACCATATGGGATGTTGAGGATTCAACCAAGGTCTGTTCTGGGTCTCCCACATGCAAGGCAAAAGTGCCTTACTGCTGCGCTCCCTCTCCAGCCCCTAGAAATATTTTATAGCCAAGTTGACCAGAAAAGAAATTTGGTTTAGCTAAATGCTACTTATGTCATATTGCCACTATTTCACAAAGCAATTTAATGGAATGCTATTTCTACGATGAAACCACTAAGAGCCAGTTTGTTTTTCCTTAGTGACATATTTTCTGTTTATCAATATACACAATCTGTAATATTTATTTTTGTTTCTTTCACTCAGGATTGATTTATATTATCTATAAAATTTGACTGTGGCTCAGCATGATGTAGTGTTTTATCCCTGAGCCAGGTATTCTTGTCAATCATGTGGAATCAGCTCTCTCTATGCTGATTGAATCTTTCTATACCAAGAACAGAAAAATTCAAGCCATTAGGCTGAAAAGTCACTATTTTGCTTTCATGTATATTTTAAAGTAAATTAATCATTCCCTGCAATGACATAACATATTCCTTGCAGCATCACTGACAGTTCCTTCCACTTCTGTTTTATGTTGAACATAAATGTTTAAGGACATTCTAGTCAGTAAAGTATATATACAAATGCTTCATTTTAGTTCCCTTAAGAACAGAGGCAAAACAATGTCTTATGTCAGAAAATCAGAAGAATAATTATCTAGAGTAGGCTTGTAGTATGTAACTTTTACATGTTAAATATATATTATGGAAGACATGCATTGCTATGCCTCAACTTCTAAACACAAATAACTGTTGTTATTTTTTTTAAATAAAACTTGCTGTAAGATATTATTTCATTGGACTTAATTTCCCTTGACTAACTAGGGAAGATTTGTCTTAAATATTTCAAAACATATTACAAGTACTGTTACATCTTTTCTGGGGCTGATGCATCTCTTTCTTTTCTTTTCTTTTTTTCTTTTTTTTAGGGGGGGCACACCTGGTGATGCTCAGTGGCTACTCCCAGCTATACACTCAGAAATCACTCCAGGCTTGGGGGACATATGGGACTCCAAGGATCGAACCATGGTCCATCCTAGGTTAACGAGTGCAAGGCAAACGCCCTACCACTTGCGTCACCATTCCAGCCACTGGGCTAATGTATTTCTATATTAAATAATTTGTGCTTAATTTGTGTCTTAATATAATTATTATAAAGTGCACATTTGAATCAAGGTAGAAAGAAAAAATACTGAAACATATATAATTTTGACATGAAGATAACTTTTTCTAAAATAGCAAAGTTTCTGAGTATGCTGGAATATTTCTTGATAGTATGGTGATTTTCATTATGCGTTTTCACAACTGTTAAATAAGAAGAAAGAAAATTTAAAAACAATCACTGATGCATTTTTGTCAATATGTTAAAAATATATAAAGAATAAAAAATATTAAAGGACAGAGAGTGTGTCCAATGAGTAGAATGTTTGCCCTGCAAGTTGCCTATCTAGTTTGGCTCCTCAGAACCAAATATGGTCCCCAGGTGCACCCACTAGGAGTGATCTTTGAAAGTAGAAACAGGAGTAAACCTTAAGCAATATAAGTGTGTCCCAAAGCCAAAGTAAAAAAAAAATCCACATTAAAGCATGACATAATATTTTGTTAATTTAAATATTTTGGTAGTGTGTGACTATAGCACAAGCAGTGTTCTGAAGGTATGTAAGAATCCATGGTTAACCTTAATCAGGTTGTTCAATGCAAGCAACTGGGGATGAGATGCTGCTAAAACCTAGTGGTAACCAAGATAGCTGTCTCTAATACAGGCAGGGGTTGGGAGAGGAGGGGAATAGGAGGCATTGTTGGTGGGATTGTCGCACTGGTGAAGGGGGTCTCCAACTACAAATAGATTTGCAACATGGTGCTTAAATAAAGATATTTAAAAAAAAGATATCTTCTGCATGCAGGAGAATCACTGTTTCATTTATGTTGTGACCTTCAGAATGACTACAGAAAGGAAAACCCCAAAGTATATATGGAATTAAGAAAAGGGTCTTTTCCAAGGCTTTTCCTTTCCATGTCCCCCATATTTTGGTGGGCCTATGAAAACAATATTTGCCACTCTACACCATTTTTACTGTGCTCCTTTGACTCTAACCCTTAAAAAAAAAACCTCTTAAACTTTTGATGTTAATTTAAACTAATATGCATGTGCATGAAAATATAAAAAAAATACTATGCCTTCAATGTTTAAGGAGTCACATAAAGTTCATGGCTTTAGATTGCTTTGTATACTGCTAAGAAATGTTATAATGTACTACAATCTGGGGACTTGTGGACAAAGTAATTGTACATGGGTTCTGCCTTATTTTTCCTAATGTTCTTTGACTGTAAGTTCAATATTTAAGCGTCAGCAAGGGGATTTCTTCTGAGAATTCTGTTTATGGTTGATTGTCCTTCCACTGTAATTTTACCTTGTACTCTTTGCATCATTGTTCTCATAATTAAAAATTTAAAAAAAATACTGGAAAGAAAAGGATCTTTCAGGACCAGAGCGGTAGTGCAGTGATAAGAGGTATGTATACCTTGCAAGTGGCTGACCTAGGATAAACCCAGTTTGGATCCCCTGGCATCCCAGATGGTCTCCCAAGCCAGGAGCAATTTCTGGGCACATAGCCAGGAGTAACCCCTGGCGTCACGGGATGTGCCCTGCCCCAAAAAGGGTGTCTGACAAATTTGAAAAAATGCTAAATACCTGAAGAGTATATTCAAAGTCAAACTCTTTAATAGACAATATTTTACTTATGTTGGCTAAATATTATTTCTGTAGATGGACTCATTTTTGATAGCTCCATAGATTTGTCCAGTCACTTTCATGTAAGAGATTCTCTCTTTCCTTCCTTCCTTCCTTCCTTCCTTCCTTCCTTCCTTCCTTCCTTCCTTCCTTCCTTCCTTCCTTCCTTCCTTCCTTCCTTCCTTCCTTCCTTCCTTCCTTCCTTCCTTCCTTCCTTCCTTCCTTCCTTCCTTCCTTCCTTCCTTCCTTCCTCCCTCCCTTCCTTCCTTCCTTCCTCCATTAGACTTAGGACGAATGGAGGTTCGATCCCTCCCCCCTCCCCCGCATCCTATATGGTCCCCAAAACCAGGAGCGATTTCTGAGCTAACCCCGGAACTTTACCGGGTGTCGCCCAAAACAAACAAACAAACAAACAAAACAAAGAAGAAACAAAATTCAGTGTATCTGAATTTCATATAATTTGGGAAAGGGTCACATTTATTTATTCATTTTATTTTTTGGAAGAGAGAGGGTTTGGGCCATAATCAGCAGTGTTTCTGTTTCACTCCGGGCAGTGCTCAGAGAACCATACATGGTGCTAAGTAGCAAACAAGGATTGGCATTTTGCAAGACAAGTACCTTACTCTAAGCACCATCATTTTGGCCCCAACACAATTAATTATTTTATTTATTTATTTGGTTTTTGGCCCACACTTGGCCATGCTCAGGGGGTTACTCCTCGTTCTACTCTCAAAAATTGCTCCTGGCTGGCTCAGGGGACCATATGGGGTGCCGGGGATTGAACCCAGATCCGTCCCAAGTTGGCCGAATGCAAGGCAACGCCCTACTGCTGTGCTATATATATATATATATGTATGTATATAGATAGTAAATATATATTTATTGTAAATATATATTAGAATTTGTTTGGAAGCATTTTATAATAGATATTACAATGACTGAAATTGGAAATTTTAGAAATGAGAATTCATGAAAGTTAAATTTTAAATACTTTTGATAATTTAAATTTCTAAATTTAGGAGGATTCAAATTACCAGACAAACCATAGATCAAATTCTTAAATTTTTTTTTAGTTTTTTTTTATAAAAATTTTTCTTCTTCTCTATTTAAAAGTTGTTTCAGCTGTAAGAGATGGTGTTAAGTGACAACAGTCACTAAATATGTCCCTTGATATCATTAGATTAAACAAGGCTATACAAGACGTTTAATTTGCATTTTTAAATATTTCATTTTTCTCCTGATGTTATTCATTTTTTACATTTATTCTGCAAATTCAGTGTGGGCCATTTATAACTCCAATAGTGTATTGGTTAATTAAATCTAGTTAAATATGGAATTAGTTATCCAACCTTGTCAAATTCTCATTAATACACAAATATGAAATGATATCTATTGTAAAAGGAGAAAAAAACTGACAGTGGAGTAATATCACAGTGGGTAGGGTGTCTGCCTTGGACACAGCTGATCTGGGTTCCATCCCCATCATTCCATATGGTCCCCTGAGCTTGACAGGAGCAATTTCTGAGTGCAGAGCCAGAAGTAACCCCAGAGCAGTGCCAGGTGTTTCCTCAAAGACAAACAAAAAAATAGAAAAAGTAATCAAAACACATGTCACTTTAATTTTTCACTTAGGAGACTTACTTTTATAAATGTGTTATCTTTATTATATGTTATAAATATGTTACATTAATGAATAGACTTACCTTTATAAATATGTTATATAGTCAGTAATGATATTCTGTATTCGTATTTTAAAGATGTTTTGTTGGGGGAGCATTGAACAATGTAAGATCAGGGGTTTTTCTTGGCTCAAAAATTAAAATTATTCCCAACAGCATTTGGAAGAACATATTGAATGTAAGTGATTGAACCTAGATTGGCCTCATATTATGGAAAAGTCCTACCTGTGGTACTATTAATTTGGTCCCTCTTCTGTATTTTTAGTAATTAATATAATAATATCTACCTAATCAGTCAGAATTTACCAGAGGAAAGGTCTAGAAGAAAACAATCTAATTGCTTTGGTCCATTTTAATACTTTGAGCCAGTAATTGATAACATCCAAGTAGCTTGAAAGGTTCTACTTATGAGTTATCATTGTTACTATGCATTTATATTATTTTAGCATATTGTGATATATATTTGTGAAATTTATGAGAATCAAAGTTCATAGAAACTAACTTCTGAAACAAAATGTTAAACTTTATTTAGTTTCACGGTGGAGACATAAATGAGTTTTAGAATTAATGTGAGAATAAAGCAGTTCAATTCTAAATAAGATTTAATTAATCAGTTATCCTATAAACATCAGGATTCATAAATAGTGTATATATGCATATATTTAATTGGTGTTGCAAATTGCCTATATTCATTACAGATTATTTAAACATAATTATATATGTAAATGCAAAATAATTTTATTAGAATCTTGAGAAAGAAGCAGGGCATTAAAAATAAATTAAAAAAGGAATTGTAAAGTGATATTTAATATCCTTTTAAATGTGTTCATAATATTCCATAACTCTAAGTCAAGTCCGTTTAGCAAACCAAGGTGGTTCTACTCCTGTTTATTCCTCCTGAATTTGGAAAAAATTGTAGGGACAATGCCAGAAAGTTGGAAAGATGCTTTCAAGAGAGTTCAAGCTGAATTATAAATCATACTACATTGCATTGGATATCATTGAGAATTTGGAGTGCTTTAGAAAATTTGCAAAATTGTCAAAAAAAACTTTATTTCTTACTTCTTAAAGTGTATTTGTATTCTATAGTTTCAATGTCTTTTATAGTTTAAAGCATTATGATTTACAATGTTATTCACAGTTAAGTTTTAGACATATTATATTTTTACACCAATTCTACTGCCAGTAATAACTGGTGGTTTTGGAGTCTGAGCATACTTAAAGTGCACCCCACACTTTCCCACATCTCAAACCCTGCCAACAGCCTGGCATCATAATAGTCGCTATTTTTTTTTAGTTTGTTTGTTACAATTTAGATCTTATGATTTAAGTATTTGCTGACTCCATTGTTATAATATTTAGTTCCGTCTTTTTTTTTTAACAATACCAGAGCACTTGAGTCGCTTTGACTCCTGCCCCCATAATTTAACTTCTAACTTTCTCCTCCTCTGCTCAATTTCTTTCCTTCTCACTGTATATTGGGGCCAAGAGTTTTATAGACAACCCCCACTTAAACCATTGCATTCCCTAGGCAATTATTTTAAATACTACATATATATTATTACCGGTATGTATTTGTCTTTCTTCTTATGACTTAATTTAGCAAAATGTCTTTCAGTTCCTTTAATGTTACATGATTGCATTATTCTTTACATCTATGTATTATTTTTGAATATATATATTTTTGAATATATATATAGGATGATTCAATTTATAGATTCAATTTATTATAGAGTGGTGTGATGATTAGTGGTGTGTATATGTTATTTTGAGTGAATATTTTTGTTTTGAAAATAGATAACAAATATGAAATCTCTGGGTTATATGGCAGCTTGATCATGAGTTTATATAATTTTTCATAAGGCTTGAACCTCCCACTTGCAGTGGAGCAGTTATTTTTTCACCTTCACCTCTGCACATATTTTACCAGTATTTTTGATACATGACAAACTAAGTAGTATAAGATGATATTTCATTGCCATCTTCATTTGTATTCTCCTAATGATAAGAGATACAGAGCATTTTATTTCATGAGTCTGTTGGCTGTATTTTGACCTTCTCAGAGAGAATGTTTTCCCTCCTAAAATTTTGGTGGGTTATTAGATTTGGATCTGTTTAATCTTTGTGAATATTTTGTATATTCTAGATATAAATCCTTTATCTGATGTGTTGAAAGAATATATTTTCTCCCACTCAGTTTGTCATTATGTAATTTTAGCCTGTGTTCCTTTTGCCACAAGAAACTTAATAGTTTGATGTAGTCTAATTTTTAAAATTTGATTCTGTAGCTTTTACCATTGGATTCATATTACTGAAGAACACTTTGATGTCTAAATATTCAACTATTAAACTAAGGATTTCACATATGCAGGGCAAACGTTATGCCAATCATTGATTTTTGTTTTCCATACTTATTAAATTTTATAACATAATAATTACAAATAAATTTATAACTTTTAAAAATGTTCATCATTTTAAGGAATGCAGAGACATTTTATGCATTAGCAATTTACCTATCCTATGTCAATTAATTATGGAGGGATTATCTGTCATACACTACTATTGTGATAACATATATAACCTAATATAAATCTGGTCAAAATCATGCACTTAGATTTGAGATTTAACTATCACTGAAAAACAACCTATATGTGTGTGTGTGCGTCTGTGTGTGTGTGTGTGTGTGTGTGTATGTGTGGTGTATAAACTTTATGTAAGCACCATGATTACAAACATGATTGTAGTTGAGTTTCAGTCATAAACAGAACACCCCCCCCTTCACCAGTGCAAAATTTCCACCATCAATGCCTCACCTCCCTCCTTCTCAAATCTTGCCTGTATTTGAGAATAGGCATTCTCTTACTCATTAAGATTGTCATGATAGTTGTTAGTGTAGATAATTCTCTAACTGCTCCACTACTCTTTGTGGTGAGATTCATATTGTAAGCCAGTCCTTCTGGCTCTCATCTCTATTGTCTCTGGGCATTACCACAATAATGTCCTTACTTTTTCTTTTTCCTTTCCTTTCCTTTCCTTTCCTTTCCTTTCCTTTCCTTTCCTTTCCTTTCCTTTCCTTTCCTCCTTCCTTTCCTTTCCTTTCCTTTTTCCTTTCCTTTCCTTTCCTTTCCTTTCCTCCTTTCCTTTCCTTTCCTTTCCTTTCCTTTCCTTTCCTTTCCTTTCCTTTCCTTTTTTCCTTTCCTTTCCTTTCCTTTCCTTTCCTTTCCTTTCCTTTCCTTTCCTTTCCTTTCCTTTCCTTTCCTTTCCTTTCCTTTCCTTTCCTTTCCTTTCCTTTCCTTTCCTTTCCTTTCCTTTCCTTTCCTTTCCTTTTTTTTCCTTTCCTTTCCTTTCCTTTCCTTTCCTTTCCTTTCCTTTCCTTTCCTTTCCTTTCCTTTCCTTTCCTTTCCTTTCCTTTCCTTTCCTTTCCTTTCCTTTCCTTTCCTTTCCTTTCCTTTCCTTTCCTTTCCTTTCCTTTCCTTTCCTTTCCTTTCCTTTCTTTCCTTTCCTTTCCTTTCCTTTCCTTTCCTTTCCTTTCCTTTCCTTTTCCTTTCCTTTCCTTTCCTTTCCTTTTTCCTTTTTTTTTCTTTCCTTTCCTTTCCTTTTTTTCTTTCCTTTCCTTTCCTTTCCTTTTCTTTTTTCTTTTTTCTTTTTTTGTTTTTAGGTTATACCTAGTGATTCTCAGGGGTTTCTCCTGGCTATGAGCTCAGAAATCGCTCCTGGCTTAGGGGACCATATAGGACGCCAAGGGATCAAACTGTGGTCTGTCCTAGGCTAGCGCTGGCAAGGCAGATGCCTTACCTCTTGTGCCACTTCGGCCCCATGTCCTTAATTTTTCTTAAAACCCATAGATGAGTGAGACAATTCTGCATCTATCTCTCTTATTTAACTTATTTGACTTATTTAACTAGCATACATTCACGTACAAGAAAATGTCATGACTTCATTTCTTCTGGTAGCTGCATAATATTTCATTGCATATATATACATATATATACATATATATGTATATATACATATATATATATATATATTCCATCGTTTCTTTAGCCTTTCATCTGTTGAATGGCATCTTGGTTATTTCCAGAGTCTGAAGATTGTAAATAGTGCTGAAATGAATATAGGTGTGAGAAAGGAATTTTTATTTATTTATTTTTTATTTAAGTAACATGATTATAGTTGGGTTACAGTCACAAACAGAACACTCCCCCTTCACCAGTGTAACATTCCTCCTCCCAGTGCCCCCTTCCCCCTTCCTCCTTCCCATCCCCTGCCTGTATTTGAGACAGGCATTCTACTACAGTTATTTGTTTTTAAGTTCAGTAAACTGTTTTTTTTTTCTTAAAATATAAGAGTTAAAAAAATAGTGAAGGTGTAACAGTGGCAATCGCTGTTGTTTGCATAGACCCAGAAAAATATGGGGAAAACAGAAAAAATCCTTGGCCTAATTACAAGAAGGCCTCACCCCCCGAAGTTTATTGGCATAAGACCGACTCTGGGTTCCAGGTATACCAATCTGTCCAACCTGAGTCATTCTCCATGGTCACGATGAAACTTTTTCACACTTTAGCTGTTGTTGGTATCAGGTCCCTATATTTAAAGATTCTGAATTCTATGCATTTCTTTCATCGAAATCAGGCTGATGTGGAGCATACTCTAGATTTTTGAATTATATTTTTGTTTTTTAGGCATATCCCTAGGAGTGGTATAGCTGGATCATATGGGAGCTCAATTTTCAATTTTTTGAGGAATCTTCTTATTGATTTCCATAAAGGCTGGACTAGACAGCATTCCCCCTAGCAGTGAATAAGAGTTTCTTTCTCACCACATGCTTGCCAGCACTGATTGTTCTTGTTCTTTGTGACGTATGCCAATATCTGTGGCATGGCATGGTACCTCAGATTTTTTTGATCTGCATCTCCCTGATGATTCATAATGTGGAGCATTTTTTTTCTGTAACTTTTGGCCATTTGTATTTCTTCTTTGAGGAAATATCTATTTTGGAAATCAACCTGGGTTAAATTTATGTAAATCAAGTACCCTACCCACTACACTATCTCTTCAGCCCAAAGCAGAACTTTTCATGTAATGTACCAAAATCTGTATACTGTGAAAAAATATTTATATTTTAAACAGTATATATTTTAAAACAATCTGAATATATCATTAAATGCTTACTTCCTGACATGTACAAAATATATTAGAATTATTTTGTACATTATTATAATTATAAATAATGATGCAATATTATCTATACAAATTATACAAATAATTTATGCAAATCAATTATTATATTGATCTTATGTATTTGCAAATTCAACAATGATCTGAGGAAACACCACTATGAACTCCATTGCAGTTTAGTTCAGAAACAACTCCTCAGCATGTGAAATCATTTCTATCTGATGTTGTGTTGAAAGGGCTTGGACGTCACTCTTTAGGTAAAACCGGCATTTTAAAGCATAGCAATCTTTCCTAATTATATAGTATTATTCATCCTAGTGAATATCCACTATTACATATGTTCTATTTTTCAAGGTAACATTGTGAAAGTCTTTCAAAAAGCTAAAAGCATTTCATAGTTTAACACACAGGGTCAGGGTCCAGAGAGTTCATAGAGCAGAGAGATGGAGTATAATATTTGATCCCCTGTGTCCCATATGGTTCCTTAAGAACCACTGGAGTGATCCCTGAATGCAGAATTAGGGACAATCACTGAGCATCTCCAGGTGTGCCAAAACCTGGAAAAAAATGTAAAATTAAAGGCAACTAATTTTAGTACAACATATGACATATTTGCATATATTTATAGTTTGTCTTCGCTTTAATATATATTTGAGCTAAAATATGTTTTTGAAATTAAGCATACTGTTTAAATCACGTAAACATGTCTAGTACATTTGAATCAGAATTTGATCAAATAAATCATTTTAATCAATTTATTCTTTTTAAAAACATAATTTACATTGTTAATAAGTTGTTATTACATTTTTCCAAAGCTCATAGTACCATTCTTTTAAGAAAATTTAAGTTTTAAAGCTACTAATTTATTAAGGCTTCTTTTTTTCTTTTCACAATAGAGATTTGCATTTAGCTCTATGGTAGCTGTTATTATTTTTTTTTCACTTTCTTACTTAGGTATAATGATAAAATCCTAATTTTACTCTCTGCTTTTAATTTGTTATGTATTTCATATATAAGAGCCAGGATGAAAAACTGACCTTCCAATAACAAAAATCTAGTAATAAAGGAAGTTTTATTTGATCAGGTAGAAATTTTCACACATATCATTGGGATTTTACTATACAAAATAGAGCATACATTCTTTAGATCTTACCTAAAATGCCCAGTTCCTAACTCCATTTGCAATAACTGATAGATTGTTCCATATTTTATTTTGTTATCTTTATTCTACTGTTTTACTAGAATATACTCCTCTTCCTAAATCTGATTGAAGCTATTAATTTAATCTAAAATCTTTGCTGTCATCCTGTTTTACTTTTGTATATTTTATCATGTCGAACAGTATTCATTTGCTACCTTTAAAATTTGTTTCTTGAAAGGGAAAAGGAAGACACTTTATTACTTAGACATCACTATAAATTTTTCACATTCACCCAATATTTTCCTATAACAAGCCATTATTTCAAACAATAAACAGGAACTAAGTGGTTAAGAAACTTTGTTCAAGGACATAAACTAATGCTAGGTAAAGCTAAAACGTAGACCAGTACATACTTAGGATTGTTCTTTTCTGTCCTTTTGTTATTGTCCAAATTGTATGGGTAATTGTGTTAGGAATATTCAAGGAAAGAACATTAATTAAATATTCAAGAAATATTTAAGCATGTGTGTAGAAGTACATGTGCATGTTTTTAGGTAAAATATTAATCCACAGCTATCATATTTACAATGACAAGTTAATGAAACTATAAAATGGACAATTATAAGCATATTATAAAATCATTTTTATAAATTAATTAATAAGGAAAGACGATAAACTCCATAGCTGTGAGAATAGTAATTAAGAAGAAAAAGCAAATTACAATAGAAAATAGGGAAATGGGTTATCATGAGCTTTAGAAAAAATGAACAAAAAAAGAATATTCGGAAAGGCAGTTTCAGCCAACTAAATGGCTCTGTGAAGTCATTCTTAGTCTGTAAAGGGATGGATCTTTAAAGATGCTAGTAACATTAAATATGACTCAATATAAAATGACAATTAATTTGATATGCTCTTTAATTTAAGTACAATTGAATAAAAATGAACCCTCAGAGAACTGAAAAGTTTAACAGTTTAGCATGTCCGTACTCATAGGAAGCTGCTACTTAAAACAGCTTTGTTTCTAAAACTTTAGATTTTTGGTTTTTTTATTTTTTTTCAAGTTTTTATGCTATTGGGCTGTTATTTACAGGAAAGATGCCACTCTTTAAAATCAATTTAAGAATTGTGTGGTTATATGTTATTGGAATTCAAAAATATAGCTGTGAAGCAGACAATGAATGGTTATTCTACTATTCTTTTAACAGTCTTGTAATGACCATCATCGATTTTATGCTGGGCTAAATCTGTAAGGGCTCTAAAGACAAGCAGTTAACAATAGAGCAAGAAAGACATAAACACAAATACTTCTAATAATTTTCTGATTACAAAATGCACTTTATTATACTGTTGTTGTTTTTATTATGGGCCACATCAGGTGGTACTCTGAGCTTACTCAGGGCTTTGTGTTCAGGGAGCACTCCTGGTGTTTTAGGAGCACCAAATGTTGTTTTGATCCCCAAACATAGTTCTAGTGATTGCAAGACACATGCCTTCCCTATTGTACTGTTTCTCCAGCCTCTAACATGCATTTTTTTAAATGGTACTGACAATTGAAGGAGCTAAGGAAAGGACAAGTATATCTGATTTTGGAATATTAGAAAAGACTAAAGAAGTGGGTAGATAAGCAGAACATGTAAAGAAAAAGCCAGAAGACCAAATACTAAACTTTCTTCTTCCTATGTGTATGATATCTAAGTGACCATAGTTAGCTTCACCTCTCTTACATGTAAAAAGATATGTAAAACTTTACCTTGTGGATGGGCTATATTTTAAGATAGTAGAGGCTAAAATAGAGAAATTAGAAGATATTATGAGATAATTTCTGTGATGTGAAAGTAGAACATAATTTTTTAAACAGTAAAGAGAGAGGAACAAAAGATTGAACTGGGTAAGGCACAGCTACAGCATATAGTCTTGTTACCCAGTCCTGCTTGAGGAGTACCTTCAGGACTGCTTGGAAAGGCCCTCCCATAATATACAATAGTATTTGATAGGCTAAAGAATGAATTAATCCTTTCCTTTATTTTTATTATTCAGTAATCAAGCAAAAGACAAAAATATTAATCTAGCAGAATTCGTGAAGATTTGTAAAGATCATTTATATTCAGATATATTTAAAAATCTCTGAGACTTAAGAAAAAGATAACTGAAAAATAATTTAAAATCTTTATGCTATTGTATAAAATTGCCATAGGCTCTATAAACATATGAAAAGAATCAGCTACATTGCTGATTAGAGAAATGTTAACTGAAACCACACTGGGATTTTTTGTTTTAAGGTAGAAAAGTTTTGAAAAGTAGAGAAGAAAATAGAGTAGAAGAAAAAAAAGGTTTGAGTTAAAAGTAAGGGGCTTTTAAAAGTCCATTGCATTTCCTATCAATTGGCAAGATTGTCACCAAGTATGCAAGGATCTGTTAGAGAAGTCTGGATGATTTTAGTCTTTTGTGTTATCTCTCTAGTAATTGCCTTAGGCCAAGAGCATCACCCTTTTAAAGCAGAAAATGAATTGAACTTCAGAAAAGTAGGTTCTGTTAAAAGTTATTTTAATTGGGGTCTTTCTAATCTGTAATTGCTTTACAGAATGGATCCTCACAAAAACACAATAACTTTAAATAGCCTCTAATCTTTTGCCCATCTCCCCTTTCTCTATCATCTCTAAGGAGATAGCCACATCCTTGTGCTCTTCTTAACAAGATAATACATAAAGACTATATATGGGTTACTGTCATAGTATTTCTTATTATGATTGTTCCTGTTGATACGTTATATTTTTTTTGGTGAATAGGAATTTTCCAGGAACTTTGTCTTGCTAAGCTATAACTATGACTATAATATCTACTGTTGCTAATACATTATTACTACTATTATTTTTACTAAAAATCTTCAACATTATAAACTGACATTATACTATACTTTATCTCACTAACCCTGACAAAATTTCTACTTCTGAAGACTATTAAATTTATTTTTAAATTTTTTTTGGGCCACGTGCTCAGGGGTTACTAATGGCTGTCTGCTCAGAAATAGCTCCTGGCAGGCACGGGGGACCATATGGGACACCAGGATTCGAACCAACCACCTTTGGTCCTGGATCGGCTGCTTGCAAGGCAAAGGCCGCTGTGCTATCTCTCCGGGCCCTATTTTTAAATATTTTTAAACTTTATTGATTGATTGATTTATTGGTTTTGGGGCTACATCCAGTTGCACTCAGAGGTTACTCCTGGCTTTACACTCAGAAATCGTCCCTGGCAGGCTGGGATCATATGGGATGCTGGGAATCAAACTGGTCACTCCTGGACTGGCCACATGCAAGACAAATCATACTGCCCTACTGCTGTGCTATCTCTCAGGCCCGTTTTTTTTTTTGTTTGTTTGTTTTTTTGGGGGGGAGTCACACACACACTGGTGTTTATGGTTTACTTCCTGGCTCTACGCTCAGAAATCACTCCGGGCAGGCACGGGGGACAATATGGGATGCCAGGAATGGTCAGTTTTGTGTTGGCCGCATGCAAGGCAAATGCCCTACTGCACTGCTATTGCTCCAGCCCCAATAAAACTTTCATTATTGAATAAATTAAGAATGTTCTGCTGTCAAACATTGTTTTTAAACTATCTGAGATTCTTATTTTATCCCATTTTCTAAACATTAGTTTAGATATTTTGACTCAATAATTCCCCCCAGACCATAAATATAAATAATAATAAATTATATTGTTAGAGTTATTTTTATTTTGAATGAACTACTGAAAGAAAACATTTTGTATACAAAGAACAAATGCTTAGCTGGAGAGATATTTAAGGGTCAAAAGTATTTGTCTTGTATATGGTCAAACCTAATTTAAATCCATGATAATACTTATGTTCAAACATGAAATTTCAAAATTCACTTTTTTTTTCAAATTCTTTTTTTCTTTATTTAAACATCTTGATTACAAATATAATTGTGATTAGGTTTCGGTGATGTAAAGAACATCCCCTTCACCAGTGCAACATTCCCTCAACCAATGTCCCAAATCTCTTTCCATCCCACCCCACTCCCACCTGTACTCTAGACAGGCTTCCCAGTTCCCACATTCATTCACATGACTATGGTAGTTCTCGGTGTAGTTATTTCTATAAATGCACTCACCACTCTTTGTGGTGAGCTTCATGAAGTGAGTTGGAAGTTCTAGCCCTCCTCTCATTGTCTCTAAAGATTGTTGCAAAAAATGCTTTTATTTTTCTTAAAACCCATAGATGAGTGAGATTATTCTGTGTGTCTCTCCCTCTGACATATTTCACTCAGCATGATAGACTCCATCTACATCATGTATAGGAACATTTCATGAATTCATCTCTCCTGATGGCTGCATAATATTCCATTGTGTATATGTACCATGGTTTCTTTAGCCATTCGTCTGTTGAAGGGCATCTTGGTTGTTTCCAGAGCCTAGCTATTGTGTATAGTGCTGCAATAAATATAGGTGTGAGGAAGGATTTTTTTTTTTTGTATTGTATTCTTGTGTTCCTAGTGTATATCCCTAGTAATGGAATAGCTGGGTCAAATGGGAGCTCAATTTCCAGTTTTTGGAGGAATCTCCATATCGCTTTCCATAGAGGTTGGATTAGACGACATTCCCACCAGCAGTGGATAAGAGTTCCCTTCTCTCCACATCCCCGCCAGCACTAATTGTTCTCATTCTTTGTGATGTGTGCCATCTCTGTGGTGTGAGATGGTATCTCATTGTTGTTTTGGTTTGCGTTTCCCTGATAATCAGTGATGAGGAGCATTCTTTCATGTGCCTTTTGGCCATTTATATTTCTTTTTTTATCAAAGAGTCTGTTCGTTTCTTCTCCCCATTTTTTGATGGGATTAGATATTTTTTTCTTGTAAAGTTCTGTCAGTGCACTGTATATTTTGGATATTAGCCCCTTATCTGATGGGTATTGGGTGAATAGTTTCTCCCACATGGTGGGTGACTCTTGTATTCTGGGCACTATTTCTTTTGAGGTGCAGAAGCTTCTCAACTTAATGTATTCGTGTTTATCTCTGCTTCCACTTGTTTGATAAGTGCAGTTTCCTCCTTGAAGATGCCTTTAGTCTCAATGTCATGGAGTGTTTTACCTACATGTTGTTCTATATACCTTATGGTTTCAGGTCTGATATAAAGGTCTTTAATCCATTTGAATTTTACCTTTGTACATGATGTTAACTGGAGGTGTATGTTTGCTTTTTTGCAAGTGGCTAACCAGTTTTACCAGCACCACTTGTTGAAGAGGTTTTCCCTGCTCCACTTAGGATTTCTTGCTCCTTTGTCAAAAATTAGGTAATTGTATGTATGGGAAACATTGTCTGAGAACTCAAGCCTATTCCACTGATCTGAGGGTCTGTCTTTATTCCAATACCATGCTGTTTTGATAACTATTGCTTTGTAGTACAGTTGAAAGTTGTGGAAAATAATACCTCCCATTTCTTTTCCCCAGGAGTGCTTTAGCTATTCTAGGGTGTTTATTGTTCCAGATGAACTTCATAAGTGTTTGATCCACTTCTTTGAAGAATGTCATGGGTATTTTTAAGGTGATCACATTAAATCTGTATAATGTTTTGGGGAGTATTGCCATTTTAATGATGTTAATACTGCCCATCCATGAGCAGGGTATGTGTTTCCATTTCCGTGTGTCCTCTCTTATTTCTTGGAGCAGAGCTTTATAGTTTTCTTTGTATAGATCCTTCACGTCTTTGGTCCAGTTGACTCCAAGATATTTGAGTTTGTGTGGCACTAATGGGAATGGGATTGCCTTCTTGACGTCCTTCTCTTCCCTATCATTATTGGTGTATAAAAAGGCCATTGATTTCTGTGTTAATTTTGCAGCCCGCCGCCTTGCTATATGAGTCTATTGTTTCTAGAAGCTTTTTGGTAGTGTCTTTAGGGTTTTCTAAGTAGAGTATCATGTCTTCTGCAGTGAGAGCTTGACTTCTTCCTTTCCTATCTGGATTCCCTTGATATCTTTTTTTGCTGATTGCTATAGCAAGCACTTCCAATACTATGATGAAAAGGGGTGGTGAGAGCGGACAGCCTTGTCTTGTACCAGAATTTAGAGGAAAGGGTTTTTGTTTTTCTCTATTGAGGATAATTTTTGCCATTGCCTTGTGGTAGATGGCAATAACTAGATTGAGAAAGGTTCCTTTCATTCCCATCCTGCTGAAAGTTTTGATGAAGAATAGGTGTTGGACCTTATCAAATGCTTTCTCTGTGTCTATTGTTATGATCATGTGATTTCATTTTTCTTCTTGTTGATGTTGTGTATGATGTTGATAGATTTACAAATGTTAAACCATCCTTGCATTCCTGGGATGAAATCTAGTTGGTCATAGTGTATGATCTTCTTGTTGATGCATTGGATTCTATTTGCCAGGATTTTGAAGATCTTTGCATCTGCATTCATTAGGGTTATTGGTCTGTATTTTTCTTTTTTGGCAGAATCTCTGTCTGGTTTTGGTATCAAGGCGATATTAGCTTCATAAAAGCTGTTTGGGAGTGTTCTCATTTTTTCAGTTTCATGGAAGAGCCTGGCTAGGATTGGTAGTAGCTCCTCTTGAAAGGTTTAAAAGAATTCATTAGTAAATCCATCTAGGCCTGGCTTTTCTTTTGGGCAGATGTTTGCTTATAGTTTCAATTTCCTCAATAGTGATGGGGGTGTTCAGATATGCTATATTCTCCTTTCTTAACTGTGGAAGGTTATAAATGACCAAGAGTTTATTCATTTCTTCTAGGTTCTCATGTTTAGTAGCATAAAGTTTCTCAAAGTAGTCTCTGATTACCCTTTGGATCTCTGTAATATCTGTCATGATCTCCCCCTTTTCATTTCTAATACGGGTTATCAGGTTTCTCTTTCTCTCTTTGTGAGTTTTGCCAATGGTCTATCAATCTTGTTTATTTTTTTCAAAGAACCAACTTCTGCTTTCGTTGATATTTTGGATTGTTTTTTGGTTTCCACTTTGTTGATTTCTGCTCTCAGCTTTGTTATTTCCTTCTGTCTCCCTATTTTTGGGTCCTTTTGTTGAGCACTTTCTAATTCTATGAGCTGTGTCATTAAGCTATTCAGGAAGGCCCCTTCTTCCTTCCTGATGTGTCCTTGCAAATCTATAAATTTTCCTCTCAGGACCGCTTTTGCTGTGTCCCATAGATTCTGGCAGTTTGTGTCTTCATTATCATTGTTTCCAAGAAAGTTTTGATTTCCTCTTTGATTTCATCTCGGACCCACTGGTTTTTCAATAGCAGGCTGTTTAATTTCCAATTATTAAAGTTTTTCTTCTGTGTGCCTTTGTAATATACATCTAATTTCAGAGCCTTGTGGTCAACAAAGGTAGCCTGTAAGATTTCTATCTCTTGATTTTATGAAGGTATAATTTTTGTGTCAGCATGTAGTCTATCCTGGAGAATGACCCATGTACATTGGAGAAGAATGTATCCAGGATTTTTGGGGTGGATTGTCATATATATATATATATATATATATATATATATATATATATATATATATATATATATATATATATATTTCAGGGCTAGTATGTTTTTGTTGGGTTTTAGTCTGGTTGACCTATCAAGTGTTGGCAGGGCTGTGTTGAGGTCTCCCACAATTATTGTGTTATTATTGATGTCTTCTTTCAGATTTGTCAGTAATTTTATTAGATAATTTGCTGGTCTTTCATTGGGTGCATATATGTTTAATAGTCTGATTTTTTCCTGTTGTACTTACCCCTTGATTAGTACATAGTGTCCATCTTTGTCTCTTACCACTTTCCTGAGTATAAAGTTGGTGTCATCAGATATTAATATGGCCACCCCAGCTTTTATGAGGGTGTTGTTTGCTTGGATAATTTTCCTCCAGCCTTTGATTTTAAATCTATGCTTGTTCTAACTATTCAGGTTTGTTTCTTGTAGGCAACAGAAGGCTGGATTCATCTTTTTGTCCCATTTTGCCACTCTGTGTCTTTTAATTGGTGAATTTATCCATTGACATTGAGGGAGATGATTGTCTTAGGATTTAATGTCATCTTTGTAGATAAGTTTACTGTGTTTGTTGGTCTCTCTTATCTTAAAGTAGACCTGTCAGTTTTTCCTTTTTTTTTTTTTTTTTGGTTTTTGGGCCACACCCGGTAACGCTCAGGGGTTACTCCTGGCTATGCGCTCAGAAGTCGCTCCTGGCTTGGGGGACCATATGGGACGCCGGGGGATCGAACCGCGGTCCGTCTCCTAGGCTAGCGCAGGTAAGGCAGGCACCTTACCTCCAGCGCCACCGCCCGGCCCCCCAGTTTTTCCTTTAAGGATGGTTTTTTATCTGTGAAGTTTCTAGCTGTTGTTTATCCATGAAACTATGTATCTTGTCTATGTATCAAACCTGAATATGAGTCGGGCTGGGTGCAGTATTCTTGGTGAGGCACCCATTCCATTCAGTCTTGTCACAACATCCCACTAATGTTTTCGGCCTTGAGAGTTTATTGTGACATGTGCTTTTGATCTTGCTGCTTTCGGTATTCTATCTCTATCTGTGGGATTTGTCATCGTAACAAGAATGTGTTTTGGGGTGTTTTTCTTTGGGTCTCTTTTAGCTGGTACTCTTTGGGCGTGCAGGATATGATTGCATGTAGTCTTTAGCTCTGGGGAGTATCTCTTTGGTGATATCTTTGACAGTTGATTATTCCTGGAGATCTCTAACCTGGGCCTCTGGGACTCCAACAATTCTTACGCTGTTTCTGTTGAGTTTATCAAAGACTTCTATTTTCATCTGTTCACATTCCTTGAGTACTTTTTCCATTGCCTGAGCATTTGTCTTAAGTTTCTTTTCCAATTTCTTTTGCTGTGTTGAGTTTTTCTATATTTCATCTTCCAGCACGCCAATTCTGTCCTCTGCTGCTGTTATCCTGCTGGCGAGGCCATCCACTGAGGTTTTCATTGAGGTACCATGTTTTTCAGATTTGTTATTTCAGTTTTGTAGTTTTCTGATTTCTGTCTTTGTGTTCTGTTTAGATCGATTTATGCTTTTTTGAATCTACAAACATGTTCATATTCCTATTTTAAGTTCCTTATCAGAGAGGTTAATCAGATGGTTGGAATTTTTTTAGTTATCCGCACCATCATCTTCATTCTTTGTGCATGGTGTTTGCGCCTGCGAGGTTTCCCATTATCACGCTTGTAGTGTCATTTTTTCTTGCGTGCTGTGGTGGTGGGTTTCATTGGTTATAAAGAGTGCGCGGGCTTTGCAAATCAAAGCCTCTGGGGAGAGCTATTTTTCTGGGCCCTTTCCGGCCCACTCCCAAGAGGTTCAGGAGACAGGACAGTGGAAAAACACGCACAGGCAACACTTACAGTTTCTCACAGTTGGAATCCACTGGGCAGGCATAGGTATTCCCAGCCTGATGGTCCACAAACAGGGGGACTTACCTTTCTGCATAGATACTAGATGATAGCAGGGTTTTTCATGGTAGGACACAGTTCCTTGGCGTTCTGGCCCTTGGATAAGCCTCTGAGAGAGCTATTTTTCTGGGCCCATTTCGGCTACTCCCAAGACGTTCAGGAGACAGGACAGTGGAAAAACACGCACAGGCAACACTTATATTTCTCACTCAAGATTCACTCTTGAGCACAGTAAAAAGGTCACTCCCAAGGACAGATTTTTGCCCCTAAAACTCAAAACAAAATAAAACATAAAGACTGCTATTTATTAATATTATAATAATACTGTTTTGTGTTAAAAGTTTTATTGGCATATAGATGTAACTAATTATTCCACAAAAGTTAAGTAAATAATGTTTAGTCACAATTTGTTAAATCTGAAGAGATTTGAGCTAATGAGTTCAGTACAAAAAATACTTCATATGTAGGCAATAATCTTTATATATTTATTCATTTATTTTTTCTCTATAGATGTTTGTTTCTTGTTCAGACTTAGGTAATTATTAGGCTTGGCTTTGGCTTTTTGCTTAGGTATAATCCACTCTTTTGGAGAGGATTGGGGAACCATATGGAATAGTGGAGATCAAGCAAGGAAAACACCCTACATGATGTGCTACATACAGCTCTACCTGTAATATTTCTTTAATCACTGAAACATTGGTAGATTCATTTGTGCATAAAGAAAATTATTGTATTTATTGTTAAGTGTGTATCATACATGCTCTTGAATATTATATGTGAATAAAATTAAATGGCTTTTCAGTTAATTTTACACTAAGATTTCCTTACTCCTTCAATATAATAAAAATGTTTATTTTCTTCTTTTGTATCTAATCAGGTTCTTTTTGTAGGATTATAATTTAGAAATAGATAGGTTCAATGAGACATTTAACGATCAATTATAATGTATTATGTACCTTAATGCTTCTGTAGTAAAGTAAATGTGATTTTTAAAATTATATGTAATGTGAAATTGAAACTGTTGAAAGTATGCTCTCCAGTGACTTTTATCATGGTGATTATAGGGTAATGGAATTATGACAGAAGAAAACAATTATCTTCTGCTTTAATTATAGTTTTTTAGATGAGAAAATTTAGACCATGATGACCAGTTTTTCTTTGCTCTTAAAATTAAAAAATTGCAGCACTACAAAGGTGTTTGTGTTACACTTTTTATCATGAGACTATTGATAGATAATGGTGTGGATTTGGGTACCTTATAATTATATTTTGAAAGATAAGTAAGGTAATTATCAGTTGAGTGAACTCTACGCTAAGTTTTAACTAAGTAATTACTTGTTATGCAGTATTTTCCAGGTAAAACACAGTTTTCAAGAGTCAGTGGCCCAGTTTTTGGAATGTAAAACTTAGAATCTTATTTTTCAAATAGTGAAAATTGATAAAATAATAAAAAAATAATTAACCAAGGTTAGATATTAAAGATCAATAAAATATTATAATCAATGTCATTCTGCTTATCATGTAGTATTGATTATTCCATTTCAAAACTATAATAAAGCATTTCATAAATCTTAACTAAATATTATTATATTTGATTTCGCTTTAAATTCAAACTTTCCTCTGCTTGCTATTTATTTCACCTAACCATGGGTTTTGGAGTACATTATATCTGTCAATTTTAACTTAAATGTTTGGAATCAATAATGTATTGTGCTAAATAGAATCAATATTTTTAAATAAGAATAAAGTTGTTTATTCTAAGAAAAAATTAGAAATATTCTTTATTATAGTTTTTTTGTTTTTTGGTCCACACCCAGTTATACTCAGGGGTTACTCCTGGCTATGCATTCAAAAATTACTCCTGGCTTGGGGACCATATTGGACATGGGTCTGTCCTTTGTCAGCCGTGTGCAAAGCAAACAACCAGCAGCTATGCTATAACTCCAGACTCCTCTTTATCATACTTTTAATTTGTAGAAGTTTACTGTAGTGTAGAAAAAACTATAAAATACTTCTAATATTTAATAGCCATTTCTGTATCATATTTTTATGTCAACAAATTCTATTGCTGATTTGTAAGTAATATTTAAATTCTAAAAAAAGTGTGATATTCAATTTAAGATTTCTAATGATAAAAAATATATAACATACTTGCTAAGATGCAATGTATATAGGAGGGGTAAATAGCTTACTACAATAGACTAAGGTATTTTATGAAAGGTTTGTAGTGTAATTAATCATCTGTAATAGCAATGATTCTAAGCACTATTGAAAACTATAAAACATAAAAAATCTCAACAATTTTATTCAATCTGTCAAGAATTACTAAAATGTGTGTTCACAAAATAAAAAGTTAATTCTACAGTGCCCTGCTTTCTTTTTTATTGCTAATATCCATCATTTTAGTGGATGCATATTGTGCCCAAATCTTCACCAAGTACTACAAAACAACTACTCACTTGCTATCAAAAATTATTTGAGAAAATATATACTTAAATCTTAGAGAAGCTAAGAATGGTTTGGATTTGGAAATTAGAGAATGGAGAATTTATTTTTATTTATTTATTTATTTTTATTTATTAATCCAAATATATTTATAGTGTTTAGATAAATGTATTATCTAACATTTTTAATTATCAGAGCTCTCCAGCCCCATGTTAATATTGAACCTAACAGCTCAAATTTGAGTGTATATTTAAAGTTGTTTTTGTGACATGAGGAAAGTGGTGTGATATGCACCATTTATGTACAGAAATTGAAATATTGTTCAGACTGTTGTACAGAGAATGAATTAATTTTAGTACAATTATTCAACTAAAAATGGTAGCTTACTTTTTTCATCTATCTTGGAAATGAAAAGATATGTATATAGAAAAGAAAAAAAATTCTCGTCATACCAGCCCTCCTTTTTTAAAATTCATATTTATAGATTCTAGGCAGGGGATCCTGCCACCTTTTCTTTCTTTTCTTTTTATTTATTTTTTATTTATTTTGAATCAGAACCATTGAACATGAATCATTTTATTCTGCTTCTTATTTCTATGTCTTCCTACAAACTCAGAAATAAAAAGTGGATGGTAGGAGGAGCTAAGCAGTCTCATGATGTTTGAATGAAGATAAAAAAATGATCAATCTTAAATACCCAACTCAAAGCTAATGACAATAGAATCAAGAGACCCAAACCACAACAAGCTATACACAAAAGAGACCTGTTACACTAGCAATCCAGGGAAGTAAAGGAAGGTAGAGGTAGAGAATGCATGGTGGAAACTATGGTGAAGGGAGGTCAACACTGGTGGTGGGAATTGCCCTAATTCATTCTCACTATGTACCTTAAATATAACTGTGAGAGACTTGTAATTCACATTGTTCTTAATAAAAATTAAAAAATATAAAAAATAAAAATAATATGTATAAGTTAGTGTAATAAGTACATGTCATAAAAATAGGTTTCTATTTCTCAAAGTACTTGTAAAACTCATTTTCTTCTCTTTATAATTTATGTGAAAAATTAAAGTTTTTTTTTCCAACTTTGCAGAATTTCAAACTGTCTGTATTTTGTCCCTTGCCATTTATATTCTCTAATAGCTGATTCTTGCCAATACCAATGTCTTGGTATTTGTATCTTGTAGTTGCAAATAAATACTACAAACACTAATAGTTTGATATTGCACACTTCTCTTCATATTATACATTCATAGATATTTTCTTTGATTTAACTTTCAATATATTATCAGCTGAAATTATAACCACATATTTTATGTAGGTATTAAATAAGTCTATTTTTTTAGATTAGACTGCAATTTGCATTTTTGTTAACTTTTGTTGCAACCACAGAGTTGTTTTTCTTTTTTTGTGACATCATACAACTGCCATATATTAACAACAGCCTGAGTTTTTGGTCTCTAAGTAGATTATGATTTTACAAAGATCTTCTACCTCAACATTTTCTAGTTCTTACCATTATTTTACACTGCTGTGAAGTGTTAAGTACACATCATAGTAAGGGTATAGGAATCACACACAAACTTGGCTTGTAACTGATACAGATGACATATGTTCATTCATATTCTATTTGACTGTAACTCAAGCATACGATATATCAAACTTCAAAAGAAGCTGTTAAAATTTTAGGTCAGTTTCTGAACTAGAAAAATTTTAGGCAACTCTTTATAAACCTTAATTATTATGCTGACTATCAGTTCATCTGACAATTTAAGATAGGCTAGTTAAAGAAAATTATGTATAATCTTATTTTTAAATAGGAAAATTATAAGGGTAAATAACTGATACTGGATGTGTGTCTATGCTACTGTTATTTTTTTTTAATTTTGGTAAATTGTAGGATTTTTTGGGGGGGGGCTATACCCGGAGACAGTAGGGGTTACTTTTGGCAATGCGCTCATAAATAGCTCCTGGCTTGGGTGGCCATATGGGGAATTGAACTGCAATTCGTCTTAGGCTAGCACGGGCAAGGCAGATACCTTACCCCTCTGTGCCACCACTCCGGCCACAATTGTAGGATTTTTTTTAAAGCAATAGCTCAAGGTCTTTTATCTTTTTTTTATTATTTTTTTATTTTTGGGCCACACCCCGTGACGCTCAGGGATTACTTCTGGCTCTATACTTGGCTCTTGTTCTTGGCTCAGGGAACCATATTGGATGCCCGGGGATCAAATTGCGGTTTGTCCTAGGTTAGCCACATGCAAGGCAAATGCCCTACCACTGCACCACCGCTCAGCCCCCAAAGGTCTTTTATCTTAAATATAGTACCTTTTTGTACAATACAAGGTAAACTGTGCTGAATAAATAACTGATATTTTCTCGGCTATTTTATGCTTGAGAACAATGGTGAATTAGGTTTATTCTGAATGGACAGTAAATAATTATGACCTTTGTGACCTTGCAGTACTTATGACGTTAATGTAAATCTTCTTATTGTAAAGTAGCATTCACAATAAATTGAGTGTGGAGATGTTTCAAAATAATTTTATTTGCTAAATTAGTTCTATAAAATACTCCTAGTCTCTGAAATTCAGTGCACAGTGAAAAAAAAAAAGACATTGTCTATAGATACAAAATAGTTTGTGGAGCAGAAGAGAATGCCACAGCTGAGTGATTGACCACCCAGTTTCAGTCCTCAACTTTAAAGAACTTCCTACATTTCTCGAGGACCTTTTACATGAGGAAATTGAGACACAGAAAGGAATTTGAAATAAACCTAGAATATAGGCTCCTGATCCTTCAGTGACCTCCTACGAGCAGAGTACACAAAAGGAAATTCTGCTACAGGTAGCAAATACAGAAACCATGGAATAGTGTAGTCAACAGGCAGTGCCTCTCTCCCTTTCTCTTCTTTCTGAGACCATATTGCATTTGTCTTTTCACTTCTCTATACCTAATAACAGTATACCTATACTCTAATCCCTACAGGGAGACTACATATGGCTGCCTGCTCCAACCCCATAAACACTGGCTGTCGGTAGTCCTGCCTAGAGAGTACAAATTCTCAGAGAAATTGCTTACTGCCTTAGCGTGCATTTGGTGCCTTGTCCACACTCTCTTCCTTCCTTGAACAGGAGTTAAGGTCAAATCATGAAAGATTCTGTTCAGTTACACTGTTTAGATTCACTGCCAGTTACAAAAAGCAATTGTTCCTCTAGTCTTTATAAAGAACTGTCAAGCCTGTTTGCAGAGAATCACTGAGTGTGACCCCCGAGATCTCCTGTGCTCTTATTGGTTAAGTCTTAAAAATACAGATAAAATAAGAAATAAAGACTAAATGTAATGTTCTATGAGAAGCACCAGTCACTAAACTTTGAAAAGTAGAGATAACTTTTAGGAGACATATTAGCATATCTATTTCTTGCCAAAATTTTATAGGTGTGAAATAAATTTTGAATGTCTTTTTAGTCTTTCAATAGAGTAGGGAACACTGGAAAATTGAAATTTCATTATTCTCTTTTTTATTTCTCACCATGAATTTAGAATTGAATGCTCAATAAATATTTAATTACGGATTTGAAAACTAGCTGCCTGTTGTCATGTACTAGTCACAAGAGGTTCCAAAACTTGACTGAAGAACAGTGATTATTAACCTTCCTAATTTTATATTCTTCACATAACAATATCAGAAATAAGGATCACAGCATGCTAGAAATAAAAAGGTACTTTATTCTGAGAAAAATATGGAGACATTTATAGATAGTATATTGTTACATTAATCATTGATAATAAAATTTTAAGACAGAATAACTACTTTTGTATTGATGAAAATCATTACTCAGACTCTAGATTTAAACATATTTTCAGTTTTGAAATGCATAATAATTTAGACAAGAGAAATATATTTTCATGACAACTCTGAATCTGAAAGACCACAATAAATTTTAAATTGAAGTGGTATTATTGCTAGGTGAGGTTGGCAGGAGAATACTGAAATGCTTGTTAACAAAAATAGCAAGTAAAGGATGATGTATTCTATTTTTTTAGGATGGTGTATTCTTAAGAAAAGTTAAAGAAATACATTCCATTATAATAATTTCTTGTTCCTTCAAAGATTATGTTTTGTGTATAATTCAAACAATTCAGAAAACTTGGAAGGAAAAAATTATATATCCTCCCTCCTGATTTGAAACTCATCTATGAGATATAAAAATATAATGTAATTTAAGACTTAAAGAGGAAATTAAAAATATTTGCCTTTAATGTACTAAATATAAAATAAAATTATTATTTCCACATATATAATCTAATCAAGTTTTAAATACTACCACATACAAATGTGAATAATGAAAATTTCAAAGGAGTGAAATTACACCTATGTTTATAAACTTTGAGTTTGACATGTGTTGAGTTTCACATTTTATATTTTCTCTTCTGTCCTTAAACAACTTTGTTTCATTAAATATATTAACAAAATATTTATCCTTCAAATAGCAGATCAAAAGAGTCTTATTTATGTAGCCTTCACTGTCATAAGCATATTGGAGCTCTCTTAGTATTTCACAAATAACTTCTGATATCACTACCATATATATCTTCCCTTGCTTAATTTTCCCTTTACATTACAGGCACCTCCTGCATTAGCACATGGTTGGTGAATAATAGATCCTCAAAACTTGGTTTCATAAAAATAAGTGGTCTCAAGGCCAGGGTGATAGCACAGTGAGTAGGGCATTTGCTTTGCACACATCCAACCCTAGTATAGTCCCTGGTATTCCCTGAGTCTGCTAGCAATTTCTGATCACAGAGCCAGAAGTAACCCCTGAATACCTCCTGTTTCCATTCAGATATGAAATATTTTTGTCTATTGAAATAAAACATCTGTGATAGTTATACAAAGAGATTATTAGCTCAGCAAATGGAAGTTTGAAATCTCTGAAACACTGGATGATTTTAGAGAAAACTTTTCAGGAATTTATAGTTTCTAGTAAGATTTATACATATATAAGCAAAGAAATGGAATATAGAATATGTTATATAAAATTACATATAAATATTATTAGAATTTTTGTTTTATTCATATAGATTTCTTTTAAATTGGTCACTATAGTTTTTTGTTTGCTTTTGTTTGTTTGTTTTAAAACCTCACAAACAACAGTCAAGGGACTGTGGGTTTACTTATGGAGAGATTTAGCAAGCGAGGCTTAGAAATTCTAAGTAAGAATTTAGATTTCCTCAGCACTTGCAGTATGATATGTGCCATGGCCAGTGCTTCTTGGCAGCACCTAAAACCAAACGTAAAGTACTTGGGATGGAATGGTACCACATATTACATATATCAATCACACACTATGATCTTGGACTCTCATCGTCCCCTGATTTACTTGTAATGACTTTGGGTGAGATAGAGATAAACAATTAATTTCATTACCTTACAAGAGAATAAATTTTTCTGCAAAGTTGTCTCCTACAAAATTATGTCTCATTTTCTAAAGTAGGCCTGCAGTGCTATATGAATTTCTTCATTAGTAGTACTACTGTACAATCAACAATTATGTTCTCAACATTTTCTCCTTTCATTTTACTCTCAATATGATATTACAATTCAGAACTATCATTCTTGTCATTGTCCTTTACATATCTTGCATTCTTTTTGATTTAAACAAAATGTTTTAATTTTTGCTACCTCTTTTTTTTGTTAATGACTTGAGTTATGTCTTCAAGTTCACTTTTTTTTTTGGGGGGGGGGCACACCCAGCAGTGCTCAGGGCTTACTCCTGGCTGTCTGCTCAGAAATAGTTCCTGGCAGGCACGGGGGACCATATGGGACACCGGGATTCGAACCAACCACCTTTGGTCCTGGATCGGTTGCTTGCAAGGCAAACGCTGCTGTGCTATCTCTCCGGGCCCTTCAAGTTCACTTCTAAGATTTTAGCATTCTGAATTCTACCTTTGTAACTAGCAGTTATAATATCTCTCTTAAGAAAATAGAACAACCTCCCTTTCTCCTTCCTCCTTCCTCTCCCTCCTTTCCCTCTCTTCCTCTCCCTCTTTCTCTCCCTCTCTCTCCCCCTCCCTATCCTTCTCTTCCTCTCTTTCTCCCTCTATCCCTCTCTCTCTCCCCCTTCTCCCTCTCTTCCTCTCCCTGTCATTCCTTTCTCTCTCCCTCTTTCTCCCTCCCTGTCCCTCTCCTCCTCCTCTCTCTCTCCTTCCCTCTCTCTCCTCCCTCTCTCTCCCTCTCTCTCCCTGTTACTCTTTTCTCTCTCTCCCTCTCCCTACCTCTCCCTCCTCTCCATCCTCCTCTCTCTCTTCTTTCCTCTCTCTCCTCCCTCTCTCTCCCTCTTACTCCTTTCTTCTTCCCCTTCTCCCTCTCCCCCCTCTCCCTCTCCCTCCCTGTAGAAGAAACAAAAAAGAAAGAAAAAAAAAAGAAAATAGAACAAACTTGTTTTAACAAAGCTTTATAATATAATATGCTATCTTACTACCTCCTCTTCTTTTGCTATTCCCTTTGCTTTGGCTATACATTGTTTTACTAATTCCTTAACAATGTGTATATGAAGTCACTCATCTTTTCAACCTACTCAGCTATAAATTTTTCAGAATGCTTTCCAATAATTTCCTTGAAGGCTGAAATTCTGATTTTTACATAAAATTCTGATACTTTACATAGACTAATGAGCCTATCTTGTGAATAATACAATTTTAATTATTATTTATTTCTCTGAGCCTTAGATTAATATTTGATTAAAATTTGATTAACATCTTAGTGATATCTTGGGGTCGAAAAGAAAGCACAGCAGTAGTGCATTTGCCTTGCATGCTGCCAGCCCAGGACAGATGATGGTTTGATTCCCAGCATCCCATATGTCCCCTCTTGCCTGCCAGTTGCGATTTCAGTGCTCAGAACAAGGAGTAATCTCTGAGTGCCGCTGGTTGTGACCAAAAAAACAAACAAATCAGAAAATAGTCTTAATAATATCTGGATTAAGATCAGGCATGACGTTTAATAGAATTCTAACAATGAATGAACTAAAGAAATGTTTAATAAGTTTTGATTATTTCAATGTATACATGATTATAAATTTATATTATGATTTTATGCAGCACTTCAACTATATTAGGCATGCACAATCCTGAAATATAGCATGTGTCATTACCAAAAATAATAGGATAAAATTGTATGGCTTTTGAAGATTTATTTAATATTTTGGAACTAAAAAGTAGTTAATAACCTGTAAATGTGATAAAGATCTTCTGATGTTATTTTTATTTAATAGGACATTTGTTTAATATATTACTTAATTTTGGCCTTGACTTTCATGATTTAAATATTTATTAAGTGTATCATTTGTAATGACATATAAAACTGTGAACTTTATAATAAAAATGCAATTATCTAGTTTTCTGTTTTCACAAGTTTGTAATTATTTTGTTTGTAGGGAGTTTTCTTTAAAATTTAATTATCTAGGAATATACCCTAGGAACACAAAAATACAATTCAAAAATCCATTCCTCATGCCAATATTCATTGCAGCACTATTTATAGTACCCAGACTTTGAAAACAACCAAGATGCCCTTCAACAGATGAATAGCTAAAAAAACTGTGGTACATATACACAATGGAATATTATGTAGCCATCAGGAGAGATAAAGTCATGAAGTTTTCCTATACATGAATGTACATGGAATCAATTATGCTGAGTGAAATAAGCCAGAAGGAGAGAGATAGACACAGAATAATCTCTCTCATCTATGTTTTTTTTTTAAGATCTTGGTTTTTGGGTCACACCCGGCAGTACTCAGGGGTTACTCCTGGCTCTATGCTCAGAAATCGCTCCTGGCAGACTGGGGGACCATATGGATTCCAGGATTCAACCACCATCCTTCTGCATGTAAGGCAAATGCCCTACCTCCATGCTATCTCTCCGGCCCCTCATTTATGAATTTTATGAAAAATAAGATTTTTTTGTAATAATTCTCAGAGACAATAGAGATGAGGGCTGGAAGGTCCAGCTCATGATATGAAGCTCACCACAAAGTGTGGTGAGTACAGTTAGAGAAATAACTACACAGACAACTAACAAAACAATGTGAATGAATGACTGAAGTAGAAAGCCTGTCTCAAATACAGGGGTGATACAGAGGTGGGAGATTTAGGGCCGCGTATGTGGGACATGAGTACATCTTCCAGACCTCTTTATTTTTGAAAAGGCAGGAAGAGATTGAAGAGGGTGGCACGGAGGCAATATCCTGAAGATCTCAGCCTAAATAAAGACAGACATAGAGCTTTGGTTTTTTAGCTATCTCTTCAAAGATCAGTAAATTTGGAGCATGGGTCTGGTGGCGATTGTGGATTTGGGGTTCAATTGTTGAGGTTTTAGCAGGGTGGAAATTAATCCTACTCTTCCTCAAGAGATTGGCCCCATTTTCATCTGTGAGGCCAATGCATCCATGTTTTATCCTAGCTAGGTTTATATATTTTTCAAGAATAATGTAATAATTAAGTTGAATAGATTTTAAAAATATATTTGTCTTGTCAAATATAAAATCACTTGGATACAAAACTTAAATCTTTGTATATTTCTGAATATGTTTTAAATAAAACTCAAAATCTGTACTTTTGTTTTTTTTTAATTAGGAGAAATTATTTATTCATAATAATTTGATAAGAATTTATTTTTTTGAAACTTTTTTCTTTATTTAAACATCTTAATTACATATAAGATTGTGATTAGGTTTTAGTCATGTAAAGACTTTTGTTTTTAATTCTTTGGAGACTGAGAAACTACACCATGGAAGTTGAGAATTGAACCCAAGTCTCATACAGGCAAAGTCATACCTCCAGCACTTTTCACCATCTCCCCAGCACTATTTTCAGTTCTCTGAGGTACAAGGAAAAAATGAATAAATACAGAAATAAATTCTATCTGACAGTTATTGTGCATTGCCATTCAAATTCTCAATAATGTGAGAGAAATGATACTAAGTTTCACTTGAAATTTGGTATTTTCTACAACTTCTAAGAAAAATGTTCAATTAATCATTCTAGAATTACAAATAGTATAGTATTTTATTTTTACATATAATATGAATAAACTAAATCATAGAAGTTCAAACACTTGTTTGAATTGCCATAGTTAGTTAGAAAGTGCTTAATTGGCATAGGCTAGATTATATATTCCATTCACTTATTAACCATGATTGTCATAGGTTAATTTCCCTAGGTGAAAGTTTCTTGGGGTTAACTAGGTGTGCTGATACAAAGCTAGCCTTGACTCTTTACATTTTAACTTTCAGATGGGTTATCCCAAAATAAGAAAATTTGTGGTCTCAAGTTTGAAACTGTTTTAACTATTCCAACTGATTTCTTTGACACCTACCAGGACCCAGACAAGTGTCAATAAAATTGCATGTCAAGGTATAATTCTCAGGAGAAAAAAATGGAAGCAAACAAATATTCTGATTGGAACAAAACATAGCAAAAATTTATTGTAAACAAAGCATGGTCAGCGAGATAGCTTACTTGGCTAAGTACATGCTTCAGATTTAGGAGGCCTGAATTCAATTCTAGACATGATATAACATTTTAATAAACTCTTTCAGAGGGCATGAGAGATAGAACAGCTGTTGGTCATTTGCCTTGCATGTGGCTGATTCAGAAGAACCAGGGTTCAGTACCCAGTGTTCCATATGGTCCCCTGAGCCAGGAGTGATTTCTGAGCACATAGCCCAAAGTATCTCGTGAGCATCATTGACATGGCTCAAAAACAAAAATAGTCTCTTTACAAAGTAAAAAAAAAGAAATAAAAGAAAAGAACAATGAAAAAGGAAGAATAGAAATAAATTAAGAAAATGCAGGATGCAATGAAAGAAAACAATATAGAACGACATTAAGGAGGAAAGAAAGAAAAGTGAGGAAAAAATTTAAGAAAGATGCAGAAATAAAACAGAAATGAAGAACAAGAAAAATATAAAAGAATGAAGGAGAAAGAGAAATAGAGAGATAAAGGTAGTAACTAAAAAGAAAGTGAAAATGCCTACTATCTCCATCCTCTTCTACCTCCTACCTATGTTCCAAACAGGCATTCTGCTTCTCTCACTCATTAACGTGGTCTTGACAGTTGTTAGTGTAGTTATTTCCCTAACTGCACTCACCACTCTTTGTGGTGAGCTTTATAGCGTGAGCTGGTCTTTCCAGCTTTCAGATCTATTGTCTCTTGTCATAATCACAATAATTAATTTTTGACCATTTTGACCAGTAGTGATATGTTTCACTTCAGTTAATATTGTCTTGTCTAGAACTAATTATAAAGCCTTGTTTGAATCTGAAGATATCTGTGTTTTGATATAAAAGATAGGGATTATATAACCCACCAGATTAGTCAGTGGTTAGGCAGTGTGTGGCCATTGTAGTTTCCTTAGAAAATACACCTGGAGAGCAAGACTTATTGAGTATGATCAAGTTTCATTAGCTACTGTCTACTTTCATCTAAAAAAAATCAGGTTATATTTTGGGGAAATGTTAATGTGTACATACTAACTACAGAAAAAATGTATTGTTAAAGCTAAAGAATAGATGGTAAAGGTGGAAACAAAACCTGCAATAACAAATATAGTTAACAAATGATACTGGAGTTCAAAGTGTAATGGAAAGAGGTTAAGGATTGGGAAGCTTTTTTTTGGATGATGAAAAAGAAAAATATGAGTAGGAAATAAAAGTATAGGGAGAAAATGATATTTAGGAAATTTATGATAATCAAGAGACTATCAAATGCTTTTCATACAACATCTTAGTATTCAAAATTATCATGGTTCGATCAATGAATCTTATTCATTTTTTAAATGGGGAAAAGTTCCTAAGCAGTGTTCAGGGACTCAAATATTGCAGGTTACACAATATGTACACTTATAGTTTTGGGCTCTAGTCAGAGATGTGGTATTAGCCTTGGCTGTGCTGGAATCTACCCCAGTGGTGATTCATAGCCTTAAAGACTGAACATAGTGGTGTCAAGGAGACTTTATAATGCTGGGTCTGGAAATCATAGGCAAGTCATGTGCTTTGTATATGCATAGGATATAATCTTGGAAGTTTGTTAGAAATAAAATTAAAAAACAACTGGATTAAAAAATTTGGTAAATTGAATAGAGTAAGAAAGGTAGAATCCTGTATCAAATGTAACACTTATGAAAAATAGACCCAAATTTGGGTGGTTATGGATATTTATGTAGACTTCAAAAAACTTAAAATGGCTATTATCTAAAATTGAAGAAATGATAAATATTGATAAGTATATCAATAAAAGGAATTAATTATACATTATGTGTTGATAAGTACAAGGGCACAGACAATTTGACATTAATATGGAAAAACAAATTACTTCTGAGTATTTATTCAAAGAAACTAGAAATCCTAACAATTATAGTGTTTTTCTGAAATACATATATATGTATATGTATGTATGTCACATGTTATCACAATTTTAATTATAAAAGACAGATTGGAAACTAGTTAAATGCTAATCTAGAAATTGATAAAGTCCTTCTTCATTATACCATATTTTCCAGCGTATAAAACAATTTTCGAAACAAAGAAAAGTCAACCGAAAATCGGGGGTCGTCTGACGCCGAGTATATCCTGAAAAATGTTTCAATATGCCGCTAAATAAAAATTGTCTAAATATTGCCACAAAACGAATTTTCCAACTCGATCCTGCACCAATCACTGCAAGGCTGTTCGGACCACTTCTCTAACTCAGCCAATCCAAGCAGGCTTTTTATGCATGCAAATTAGACAAGGTTCTGAACCCGAATCTACACTGTAAAAAGCCTGCTCAGATTGGCCAGAGTCAGTGAGGAAGTCTATTACAGTATAACCTTTGAACCTTTGCTTGTTGTGATTGGCTCACTGTGGTACATACAGTTGCCTCAAAGGAACGTTCTGTCTGATACAGCGAATATGTTTTAACTGCAAAATTAGGGGGTTGTCTTATACGCCCAGTCGTTTTATACGCTGACAAATACGGTATATACAACTTTGTATATGTTTGTGCATATATGTACAAAATAGAATATCATTCTTTCATTTTGTCATGAGAAATAAATTATTGCAATTTTCTCTAGGATTTAAAGCCTTTAAATCCTAGTATGTTAACTGAAATAAGTCAGATTTTGAAAAAGTCGCTATATTATATAACGTTTATGTGAACTCTACAAACCTAAAAAAAACAATATTAATATATATGTATGCTTAATATGTTATTTAAGTTTAAGCAGAGAAGAAACATTTGTACCCCATATATTTCCCAGAGCTTCCCACTAGTAACTTCTAAGATCAGAGCCAGAAATAATCCCTTATTAAAGAAGATGATACTCATAATTTAAATTATTATAAAAAACCTTAAAAACTAAAATTATTAACCTCACAGATACAGAGAGCAATAGATCTTTTACAGAGATAGAAGGTAGATGTGAGTTAAATACATGAAGGTTTTTAATTAAATAAACTTAAAGGTCAGAGAGATAGGGGCCTAAAGAACATTGCATGGAGCTGATTCTGTTTTAATCCCTGACAATTATACTTAGAAAAATCACTTATTGCAGTTTTGGCGTCCACCAAGCAACATGGAATGTTACCGTTTAGACTTTGGCACAATATTAAGATGGTTCAGATAATTTCTAAATCTGTAGGGCACAAGCAGCATTGCATCCTCTGGTCCAACATCGCATTGCCAAGCAGACTATAGGCTATAAATATTTGGTACTTAGTTCCTGAGCAATTTTGTATAAACATAAACCAAAACAGTACAACCACAATTTATGCGGTTGAATTGTACACCTTGGTGAATGTTGTTGAGAGTGTGGTAGTACATATTTTAATATTTTAAGTGAGAAGATCTAAAAATATCCCAGTACAATAAAAGATTGTAATTGGTTGAAAAAGTATACTATAATATTTCAGAAGATAATTTATTCACATACCAAATTTTAGATCAGTATTCTCTACATTTGCAAAAGTATAAAAATTCATCATTTTAAAATGGTGTCTATGTTAAAATAAATAAAATTTTGTGTACTGAAAGTAGCCTTATTTTTTATGCAGTTTGTATTCACTAATACAGTATTCACTAATACATAGATTAGAATCCTTCTTAGGTTATATTTAAGTATGCCAAAATATATATTAAGTGAATAAACATAATCAACAAATTTTCTTGTGTCATGATCCATGCTTCTCATGATTTTATATTTACTTTTATGGGAATAAGCCAAGAAGGTCAATTTTTGTCAATGTGTAATAATAACATTTACCAATAATCTGTAATCTGTCAGGTACTTTTCTGGAAAGTGGTGATAAATGATGCTACCATAGACCTAATGGTCACATAGACAATACCTATATACAAATGAAAGTGGAAGTCTAATTTTTCTGTACTATGATTTGTTAGTGTGGATTCTTTGAGCTGATAACATTTTAGAAGTGTGGCTATAGAAAATGAATATTTTGAATTATTTGATACTTAATATAAATTCTATGCAGACATAAACAAAAATTCACTATTTGTATATTAAAATAGCATAACAGTACAAAATACATAAACATAGGACATCTAATATTCTGTTTTAAACATATTTGACACTGCATTCCAAAATAAGTACCTTTGGCATGTAGTGAACAGGTAGTGAGCAGGATTTGTAACAAAGTATGTTTCTAGATAGTGTTGGAAAGATAAATTTTATTTTAAAAATACATAGGGAAAGATAGGTATCTAATCACTACCATGTTTCTGTTAATAAAGAAGTGTTTTTAATTGTACTTATTTGAATGTTTCTAGGCATCTTTTCTCAATAATTGTAGTGAAGGATGCATAAAGAAGGAGAAGTTATGTTAGAAAAAAATAATCTAAATTTATTTTTGACAGAGAAAAATCCACCGAGAGGTTATATCTTAATCATTTTATTTGCTTAAATCAGTGGAAAGGGTATTTATATCACTTTTTAAAATAATATTAGAATTTATTATCAATTACATATATTAACCACTTTCAATGGAGTTGGTATATATTGTCTGGTGAAGACTGATATATTTATAATTACCTTGCTTTGCAGAATGTTTTTGGTAAACTATTATGAAAAATCAAGATTTCTCCTTGATAATATTGAGTTAAATGTTTGATTTAAGGTTATCTAAAAGTTTTCTCTCTAATTGTAATATATTAAGTTTGATTCCTTATAGATAGGATGATTAAGTTTGAAAAATAAATTATAGGATGCTGTCATGGGCAACTTGGGCCTGGGCAGAGGGAACAGCTGGACATAGAAACAGCAGTGGGGTCTTCCAGGAGAGTGGACACCACAGTGAATAAACTGTGACAGGAAAGGAGTTTTGATCTAACCCATTTATTCGTTCAAAGGGCAAGGATTTTATACATTTACTTTAGCAATTCATTCTGAGTTAGCAATGAAGAAGGGGGTGATCAATAGATTATATAACAAAAAAAATAAGTGACTTCTGTGATGTATAAAAATATCCTCAAAATATTCTATAAAATTTATTGACATCCTGCTTAATAAACTGATTACAATACTTATTGATCTTTATCAGAGACATCACTTATTTTTGACCTAGGATTTAACAATACCCTAATTTCCCATTTCCTAAGTGCTGAATCAGCTTGATTTTTTGTTTTGTGTGTGTGTGGGGGGGCATGTCTTTTATTTTGTGTAGCTGTTTATTGCATGCCTAAATTAGGTTTTGTTGAGATGCAAAGATTATCTTTAAAACCAAGTGGCCATGGCTCAGGTCCAGATGCTCTGATTCTTCAGTAATTTTCACATTTTTATCTTCTATAGTATTCCTGTACTGATTAGGAAAGCTGAAATAACCAGGCCTCAGCACATTTGCTTTCTAACTAAGGAAGTTTTGTTTTACAAAAATCTTGGTTGTCGTTAGAGGAACTCGGAGGAAAGTCTTTAGGATGCTAGTAAAACTATGTCTCAAATGAGAGAGACAAATTTATGCCATGACATATATCATTATAACTTTTACCCTGAGCATCTCATGAGAATTGTGGGTACAGGCGAACAAAGGCTCTTTGAGTCTTGTGTCCTCCCTTAGCCATAGGCTCACAGAGGTTGCAACAGGAAGCCCTGTTAAATTTGAGCATAGCATTTGCTATATCCAAATAAAAATAATAATTATTTATTTATATGAGCTTAAATATGTTTATCTTACTTATATTTGATCAAGAAACTCTAAGATAATACTTCATCATGGGTCATTATCATCAATAATCATTGACTTGCAAATGTGGAAATATATTCATGTGAGATATATTACGTTCACCCAGAATTGCTCTTATTGGCCAAATCATAAAAAATAATACTTTTTTCTCTATATAGATTTCAGTGTCTGACAAACATTTAGACAAAAAGTTATACTTCAAAGTAAAAACATAATATTATAAAAGTACTATACACTATTAATGATGTACACATACGTAACCAATTTAGGACATGGTAGCCCTTACTACAGAAGTTTGGGAGTTTTATAAAGTGTTATATATTTTATATTTTATAAATATAAAGTTTGCAATAAAGAAAAACTTTAAATTTAATTAAAAAATGACTTTCCCCAAGAAGATAAATTTTACTGTAATCCTTATTGCATATGGTTTTGATCCCCTCCCATATTAACCACAGTTCTATAAAGTGTAGTAGTAAATAGTTTGACATTGCAAAATCTCTTTCCTTTTTAATTATATAAAATATGCAATTTATTTATTATTATTTTTGTTGTTTTGAGAGCCACTCTTAACAGTGTACAGAACTTATTTTTGACTCTACCCTCAGAATTAATACGTTCGTTTCAGTTCAGGAGATCATTATGGGTCCCAGGATAGAAACTCAGGTTGACTGAGTTAAAGGCGAGTGCCCTTCCCCCTGTATTACCTCTGTAACAATAAAACATGCACTTTTAGGTTATTTCTATAGCAAAAGGAAGTAATTACATGCTTAAGATTCCAAGCACAATCCAGTTTGTGTCTATACAATAAAAAGGCAAACACTTAGTAAGTCAATAATATATTATAGCTTTTAAAACAACCTCCTTTTGTCCTTTTATTGGCATTCTCATAAAGTCTTTCATTTAAATTTACTGGAATGGATGTTCCTAATAGAATTTAATGAGCTATTCAAAACAGTGGCAATGAATAAAATAATTACTCAAAGGTATGGCCACTAGTTGAGCCAGGAGATTGGTCCCTTTTCTGGAGCACAGTGACTATTACTATTAAATCTTTAAAAATCCTTTTCTGAAACACAGAGGTAACTAAGTAACCTGTCTGTGTATTATCAGCTTTGTATTGCTAGATAATCTGTGTGGTAAATTTACAAATATATATAACTGATTAATACTAGTGCTTATTTAAAATCTTATAAAAATTTGAAGAATGTGGGAAATGAGAAAACAACAACTATGATGGGACTATGAGAATATATTCACTTGTTTTATTTTTTTTGGTGGGGCAATAAAAGTAGTGTTCAGGACTCAATCCTAGCTCTGTACTCATGGAAAATAGATATTAGATAAAGATAAAATTTTCTTCCATAGTGATTTTTGTTTCCTTGTTTTGAAATATATATATATTAAAAAAGTAAGTCTTTGCACTATTTATTTTATCTCCTGGGGGAGCTTAGTCATTTAAATGTTATTGAAGGGCCAGCAATAAGTAGAGGAGATAATGCACTTGCCAGGCATAGTGGCTAAATAGGGTTTGTTTCCTATTATTCTAAATGGTCCCTTGTGCCTGCCAGTGTCAGCCACATGTACAGAGAAAAAGTAAGCCCTGAGATCCTCAAATTGGGGATTGATACATTAGATTAATACATCTGGCCCTACTACAATAAAAATAATCAAGATTACTATATAAGCAAACATACTAATACATATAAATATAAAAATAAATATAAATAACATAAAATAATAATATAATATAATAATATAAAAATTATATATGGACCAGAGCGCTGGCACAAGTGGTAAGGCATCTGCCTTGCCCGCACTAGCCTAAGACAAACTGCAGTTTGAACCCCTGGCATCCAATATGGTCTGCCAAGAGAGGGCGGATTCTGAGCGCATAGCAAGGATTAACCCTGAGTGTCACCGGTGTGGCTCAAAAAACAAAAATAAATAAATAAATACAAATTATATATGAACTGTATGTTAACATAAACATAGACAATGTATAGAGATTAAAAATTATTTAACAAAAATAAATAATAATCAAACATCTAATGCAATAAAATATAGGGGTACTTTCTCAAAGAAGTACAAGTAGATTGTAGCTACATAATCTAAGTTGAAGAAATTTTAATTTCAATATTTCTCTTCAGAATGACACATTTGTTACCAAAACAGAAATCTTATCCCAATTGTTATAAACATAAATATTTTTATTTACACTATGCATATATTTAGTGATAGAATGCATAGTTATCATGATCATGCCTTAGATTCAATCCGAGAAACCAAAAAAAGCAAACAAGAAGATTGGTTAATTTATTCAGAAACTATGTGTTGAATATTTATTAAATGTACAATATAGTTCTAGAATCTTAATCACCTTCAGTGACTAATATACATATTATTTGAGGGCTCAGAAAACTAAATTATAATATATTATTCATATTTGTTACTTGAGAAAAAATTAGACAGTTGAAGAGATAAGAAACAGAGTTAAATATTTTAATAATGACTAGAAAAAGAGGAACTAGTGGGTGGCAAAATATAGAATTAGAAAGATGCCTGAATGTAGCAAGACACATATGATCAAACTACCAATGAAGTTATCCTTTGCATGGGATCCCTATGCCATAATCTCAGAACAGAGCAAAGCATATGTCCCAAGAGCCAACTGCATACCACCAGTGATACAGGTAGCAACTATAATCCCAACTTCACCCACAAGGCATTTAAGATCAGTAAATACATGATTTATTAGAATGAAGTAACAAAATATTAGCTTTGAGTGACAGTACAGAAGTTCCACAGAGGGGAAGAGCATTCATCACCATCTTAGAGCAGAGAAAAGCCAAATGCTTGATGCAGTTTCATATGGTCAGACATCATGAAAAAGCAGATAATCCAAAAGCAGATAATCATTTTCATTGAGATGATAACAAACACATGAATTCCCCTAACCACCTTGATTAAGAACTCAACTTGATAATAATTAGGGTGCTTACTGAATTGGGTTAAAAATAAAGAAAAGATGAAGTGTGAAATAATTTTAATCAGTAGTACGTGAACTGAGAAATTACAGTAGGAAAACAAAAAGCGAGATTACATAGCATAATGACATGCTTCATTAAAAGCGAGATTACATAGCATGATGACATGTTTCATTACATGAAAACAGATGAGATATATGAACCCATCCAATAGTATCTAAAGAAAGAAAATAGTAATTAGAGTAGAAGAAATAGAGTTGTCAGCTCCCCCACAAATATCATGTGTGATTTATAGGGGCCCAAGAAGGAAAGGAAGCATTATTGTGGAGGGAAGTTTAGGTAAAAAAAATCTGTGAAAAAAAATTCTCAATATATTTAACACTTGGATATTCAGAATCAGGAA
Source organism: Suncus etruscus (assembly GCF_024139225.1). Classification (NCBI taxonomy): domain Eukaryota; kingdom Metazoa; phylum Chordata; class Mammalia; order Eulipotyphla; family Soricidae; genus Suncus; species Suncus etruscus. The sequence continues at coordinate 43,316,655 of NC_064856.1, forward strand.
GCTTAAAACATTGCAAACAGAATTAATCTAAATAGAATTACAGCAATAAATATTACAATACAATTGCAAGAACTGGAAAATATTATGTTAAATGAAGTAAGCCAGAATAAGAAGAATTACAGAATGATACCACTTATATGTGGTATTTAAAATAACTACATGAAAAATGCAATGGTTTAGATGGGAACTGTCTCAAACACCTTTGGCTTCAGAGTATAGCAAGGAGAAGGAAAAAAATTGAGTGGAGGGAAAGTAAAAAAATATATATAAAAGAATGAGTGTCAGGGGTCAAATCGTTTCAGCTGCATTGGTGGTATTGCAAAAGGACAAACTAAATATACAAGCCAAAATCAACAACAATAGAATTAAGAGACCCAAACTTTGATAATCTAAACTTAAAATGTTTCTGTTGTACTGGCAGCCTGGGGGGGGGGGGGGAGGGCAGGGGGTGGTGGTATGGGAAACATTCTGGCAACATTAGTGGTAAGAGGTGAATACTGGTGCTGGGATAGGCCCTGATTCATTGTATGTTTTAAACCCAACTATGAAAGACTTTGTAAATCACAATTGTTTCAATTAAATAAGATACTTTTGTTTTAAAATGGCAAGTACTATTGCCTTGTCCTAAGTGAAGAAAGAATATATCCAAAAATAATCTATAAACGAGCCTTCATAAAAATTACAGTATATCTCTAAAATGATAACCCAAATGGTCAACATGGGTATTATTCCCAGCATTCCATATATTCATTCAAATCCTGGAAGACTGATCCCTGAGTACAGAACCTGGTTTCAGCTTTTAACACTACTGGGTATGACACCAATGTGTAAACAGACAAAAGGCATACAGTGTTTAAATAGATAAAAACCAAATTTCTGCGGCTTCCAAGAGACCTTTCTTAACCATAGTGACACACACAGACTCAAGGAAAATGTCTGAGACAATCATACAAATTAGTCTAAAGCATGATTGGGTAACCATGATTATATTAAACAAAAGAGAAGGAGAAAGATGGGAGGCATTAGTGATGGGAAGGTTGCACTGGTGAAAGGGGCAGTGACTTATTTTTATAACTGTAAGCCAAGTACAAATATGTTTGTGATCACAATGATTAAAAAGATATTAATAAACAAAAATGAGTAATAAAATGTCAATGAAAGACAAAGGTAGACATTATTTGATCCCTAAAAAAATCTATACACCAAGTAGACTTAACACTTACCAACTTATATTCACAAAACAAACATTAAAATAAGTAAACCAGCTGCTTACCAGTACCTCAAATTTATTTACAAAAACACAAGCATAATGAGCTATTTTATTTTTTAAATAAAATTTCTATTTAGGCACCATATTACAAACATATTTGTACTTGGATTTCAGTTATAAAAAGAATACCCCCCTGTTCATAACTTTTAATGATGGATATATCAACCAGGCAATCAACAATGAAACAGCAGCTTGTAAGAAAGAAATTGAACAGATGGTTTTAATAGACAATTGTTGGTTTCTTCATCCCCCAAAAGCTGAGTAAACATTATTACACTTTATTCATTGATCATTTTTAATAGAGTCCATATGGTGGGGCAAAAAGCAAGTCTATAAAAATATTAATAAATGTTACTAGAAGGAGTAATGTTGTTTGCCTTATACAAGGTTTATAAGGGTTCAGTGCTTGGCGCTCAGTGACCCACTAAGCTCTATCAGTAATAATCCTTGAAGAACAAAAGCAGAAATGAATCCTGAACATTGTCATATGTACTTTGTTCAAGAAAATAAAACCCAAACAAAATTATAAATAATAAAATAATTAAAATTAAAAAATCATGAAATAAAAATAATCATAAATTATCCTTTCAGATCCTAATGCTTTAAGATAAAAATATGAGGCCAGAACAATACTTTAATAGGTAGAGCAGTTGACTTGCATGTTGTTAACTAAATTTTTATCTCTGACTATTCCATATAGTCCCCTGTGCCTACTGGGTAAGAGTAATCCTTGAACACAGAGCCAGGAATAAGTTTGAGCACCCCAAGTGTGGCAAAATAATCTAACCAAAACAAAATGAAATACCTTTAAAAGAAAAAAATTAAAATTAAAATAAATCTTAAGAAAAATGCTGGAGAAAATGCAAGCACTTAAACAATATGTTTCAGAATAGTCATTGTAACAGCAAGGAAGTAAAAATTAATAACAGAATAGAAAAATTATTGTATAAAAATTAGATTCCAAACACAAGTCATTAGATCTTATCTAACACATCTAAAACTGTATTACTTAGGAAGTTTATATTCCTTACAGTATTCATCAAAAGTAAGAACAGACACAGATAAATTACATGACCCCTTAACCTTTCCTCATGACATGCTCCAGCTTCCCTTGTTTCCATTCTAACCAAGAGCATCTAGTGATTAATCCAATTGATCACAGAGCTTCTCTAGTTATATCTCACTCTCCCACCAAACTGCCCCTGCAGACACAGGCAATTTATATGTAGTCCCAGTTACCTTATATTCAATACCTCAATGTGTCAGGGGCAGGTTTTTCTTTTCAACATGGAATGAAGAGTAATATAAGGGTCACAATTCAATCTCAGGATACTTCCACAACAACAATGATTAGTAAATGGGAATGACTAGAATTACACCTGCTTAGCCACAAAAATGAGATATTTGGGAAATGGGAATAGTTAGGAAAAAAAATACAAAACCTTAATCTCTTACTAATAACAAATAAAAATCATGAAAATTGATAGGACAGATCAGTATGTAGACACTGGAAACCTAAAACTGAAAACATCCACAAAACTCTAAGGAAAATAAGTAGAAAATGAATTTACCTACAATAGGTAGCAACAGGAGTCCAGGAAAATCCTTGAACTCAACTAGAATCTTGAGTCTTAATTTGAATGCCTCAAATCAACACTACATGGAATGACAATGAAAATCAAATGAAATCTGGAAGAGAAATTTAATCAGCTCAAGAAAGAATTGATACACAATATTAAATAATCCAAACACTCTTCTCCTCTAGCTTCTCTTTTCTTCTGCTACTTTCTGTAATTAATGGCTAGTATTTTATACCAATGCCATTAATATGGATCTCCACTACAGAATTCTGTTTCTGTGGCTCATTATGTTATTCTTTATCTTTTTTTGATATGGATTCATAAAAGAAGAAAAGAAAATGATAAGAGGAGAAGAGAGGAAAGGAAGGGGAGGGGAAGGAAGCAAAAAGGAAGGAAGAAGAGAGGTGAAGAGGGTAAGGAAGGGAAGGGAAGGGGCAGAAGAGGGGAGGGGAGAAGAGGAGACGGGAGGAGAGGAAAAGGAATGAGAGAGGAGTGAAGAGAAAGAGCATCAAAGAAGAGGAGAGGAGAAAAAGAAGATGGGAGAAGAAAGAGGAGAAGAGAGGGGAGAGAAAATGAAAGAATGATAGATGATAGGGAAGAAGACAGGAAAAGAGGAAAGGAGATGAGTAGAAAGAAGTGAAAAGAAAGGCGAGAAAGGTAAATTTCTTAATGGATAACAACATAAGAATAATCTCTGAATTATAGGAAAGAAAATAAAAAGAGATAGGCAAAGCATCACTAGCTGAACAATATTAATGAAGAACTTTCCCTATTTATGGAAAGAAACTTCTATACAGAATCAAGTTGCTCAAGAGTATTAAAGATAATAGACAACCACAAAACTACACCAAGACACATTGTAATTAAAATGGTTATAGCAAATGATAGAGATATTTAAACCACAAAGAGAAAGAATGACCTCAAGTAAGAATAAAATGAGAATCATAGCAGATCTCCTATATGATATCATACAAGCACGTAAATAGTAATATGACATTCAACTAACTGAAAAAAATAAAAGAAAAACTTCTTATCTAGAGTATACTACCCCACAATGTTCTTACTTAGATTTGAGAAAAGGATAAACTTTTGAGTGACAAATATTAGCCGACAAATATGCAACATCTAAAACAAACCTGTAAGAACTATTGTAAGGCCACCTTTACAAGCAAACATAAATAAAAGATATATAATCTATACTGAAATATTATGTATATTCATTTTCATCAATAAAGTATCTTAATGTTAAGTATTCAACTCACCTATCAAAATAATTAGTAAATGGAGCCGGAACTGATTGCGGTTTAACCCCCAGCATCCCAGATGGAGCAATTTTTGAGCATATAGCCAGGAGTAACCCCTGAGCATCATTGGGCATGGCCCGAAAACTAAAAAAAATAAAACACCAATTTAATTGATGAACATTGACACAAATATTGTCAACAAAATCTTAGCAAACAAGTTCAAAAGACATCACAAGAATCATATATCATGATCAAGATTCAAGGTTAGCTCAATATAGGTAATTGATTAATGTAACAATAAAATGCAGCAACTAATTAATGCAACAACAGAATATAAAAACCTTAAAATTATATCAGTTGGTTCAAATAAAGTTTTTTCAACATCCATTCATTTAAAATTGCGATGGAAAGAACTAGTCTCAAGATATTATTGGCAATATATAACATACTCAGCCAACTTTTTGTTTAATAATATATTTATTTAAACACAGTGATTATAAAATTGACTGTAGGCCAGTGAGTGAGTGAGAAATGGCTGCAGGTGGGGGTTTCCAGGCAGAGTGCTGACTGCTCTACCTGCAGAATCTCCACCGGGCTGTGCTTCTTCTGAGGAACTGAGCACCGGAAGGGAGCCCTGTCCTACCCTTCTCTGTCTTTCCTGAACTCTGGAATCTCTCCTCAGAGCCCTGGGAAGCTAACTCCAAAGAAACTACATTCGGGAGCTACCCAGCGAGCCAGTGAGTGAGTGAGAAATGGCTGCAGGTGGGGGTTTCCAGGCAGAGTGCTGACTGCTCTACCTGCAGAATCTCCACCAGGCTGTGCTTCTTCTGAGGAACTGAGCACCGGAAGGGAGCCCTGTCCTACCCTTCTCTGTCTTTCCTGAACTCTGGAAGCTCTCCTCAGAGCCCTGGGAAGCGAACCCCAAAGAAACTACATTCGGGAGCTACCCAGCGAGCCAGTGAGTGAGTGAGAAATGGCTGCAGGTGGGGGTTTCCAGGCAGAGTGCTGACTGCTCTACCTGCAGAATCTCCACCGGGCTGTGCTTCTTCTGAGGAACTGGCACCGGAAGGGAGCCCTGTCCTACCCTTCTCTGTCTTTCCTGAACTCTGGAAGCTCTCCTCAGAGCCCTGGGAAGCGAACCCCAAAGAAACTACATTCGGGAGCTACCCAGCGAGCCAGTGAGTGAGTGAGAAATGGCTGCATGTGGGGGTTTCCAGGCAGAGTGCTGACTGCTCTACCTGCAGAATCTCCACCGGGCTGTGCTTCTTCTGAGGAACTGAGCACCAGAAGGGAGCCCTGTCCTACCCTTCTTTGTCTTTCCTGAACTCTGGAAGCTCTCCTCAGAGCCCTGGGAAGCGAACCCCAAAGAAACTACATTTGGAAGCTACCCAGCGAACCAGAAACTGAGCACCTGAAGGGAGCCCTGTCCGACTCTTCTCTGTCTTTCCTGAACTCTGGAAGCTCTCCTCAGAGCCCTGGCAAGCGAACCCCGAAGAAACTACATTTGGGAGCTACCCAGCGAGCCAGTGAGTGAGTAAGAAATGGCTGGATGTGGGGGTCTCCAGGCAGAGTGCTGATTTCTCTACCTGTAGAGTCTCCACCTGGTTGTGCTTCTTCTGAGGAAACTGAGCCCCGGAAGGGAGCCCTGTCCTACCCTTCTCTGTCTTTCCTGAACTCTGGAAGCTCTCCTCAGACCCCTGGGAAGCGAACCCCAAAGAAACTACATTCGGAAGCTACCCAGCGAGCCAGTGACTCTCCTCAGAGTCCTGGGAAGTGAACCCCAAAAATACAGCATTCTGAAGCTGCCCAGCGAGCGAGTGAAAACTACGCCTGACCAGTGGGGCCTGACTGTGAAAAACTGTGAGTGCTGCCTGTGTGTGTCTCTCTGCTATCCTGTTGCGTAAACCTCCTTAGAGTGGGCTGAAGAGAGGCAACAGAAGGCACTTAGCTCCACTTCGCTACGCGGCCGTGCACTCTTTCTAAGGAAAGAACTCCATTGCAACAAGAAGGAAAAATCACACTAAGAACGGGGCTATAACACAGAAGCAAACATTTCTCTCTGGACTGTCTTCTCTGTTGCATGCTCGGGCCTAAGATTTGACCCAGTGTGAGGCTTCATCCACGGAGGACTCCCCTCCCTTAGAGGCAAGTCAGCCGTTCCAGAAAGGGAGGAGCCAGAGGAGTGTGCTGCCTACATCATATAGCCAATGAATACCACCACAACACGTAGAAAAACCCACAATACAAGTGTGACAATGGGGAAACAACGCAGGCCAGCATCAGACATAGAGAAAGAAGATGACAATTCTGAGGACCAGATAATGACAGAACAACTAATCAACCTCTCAGATAAGGACTTTAGACTAGCAATATGGAAGGTGCTAAACAGACTCCAAGAAACCATGGATCGAGTTGAACAGAACACTAATAAGAACCAAGAAAATATGAAGGCAGAAATGACAAAACTCCAAACTGAAATAACATGTCAACTAACAGGACTGAAAAAGTCAGTAAACGAAATGAATGACAAAATGGATAAGCTCTGGGACAGGGTATCAGAAGCTGAGAATAGACTTGGTGCTGTGGAAGATGAGATACATAACAATTCCATACAGCAGGAGAGATTGGACAAAAAACTTAAAGCAAATGAGCAGACAATGGAAAAATTAGTCAAAGAATGGGAACAGACGAAAATAGAAGTCTATGATAAGATCAACAGAAACAACTTAAGAATCATTGGAGTCCCAGAGACCCAGGAAGAGAATTTCCAGGAAGAATCAACGGTCAAGAACATCATTAAAGATAAACTTCCAGAGCTAAAGAATATATGTGATCAAATCCTGCATGCCCGAAGAGTACCAACCAAAAGAGACCCCAGAAAAACCACCCCAAGACACATCCTAGTCACAATGACAAATCCCACAGATAGAGACAGAATTCTGAAAACAGCAAGATCAAAAGGGGAAATCATGTTCAAGCAAGCTTCCCTGAGATTTACAGCAGACCTGTCGCCAGAAACACTCAATGCCAGAAAGCAGTGGTGGGATATTGTGACAAGACTGAATGAAATGAATGCTTCACCCAGAATACTATACCCAGCAAAACTCACTTTCCGGTTTGAAGGAAGAATACATGGTTTCACAGACAAAAAACAGCTCAGAAACTTCACAGACACAAAACCAGTCTTAAGAGAAAAACTGAAAGACCTAATCTAAGACAAGACTACCCAAAAGACACACCAAATTTTGAAATAAAGATGGCGTTAAATCCCAGGACAATTCTTTCTCTCAATGTCAATGGACTAAATGCACCAGTTAAGAGACACAGAGTGGCTAAATGGATCAAAAAACTCAATCCAACCTTCTGCTGCCTACAAGAAACGCACCTGAATAGTCAGAACAAACATAGACTCAAAATAAAAGGCTGGAGAAAAATCATCCAAGGAAACAACACCCATAAAAAAGCTGGAGTGGCCATACTAATATCAGATAATGCAAACTTTATACTCAGGAAGGTTGTAAGGGACAAAGACGGACATTTTATATTAATCAAGGGGTACGTAGAGCAGGAAGAATTCACTCTCCTAAACATATATGCACCGAATGAGGGGCCAGCAAAATATTTAATACAACTGTTGACAAATCTGAAAAATAATATCAACAACAACACAATAATTGTGGGGGACCTTAACATGGCTTTGTCAACACTGGACAGGTCAACCAGACTGAAACCCAACAAGAATATACTAGACCTGAGGAGAGAAATGGAAGAAAGAGACCTAGTGGATATATATAGGACACTCCATCCCCAGAAACCTGGATACACATTCTTCTCCAATGTACATGGGACATTCTCCAGGATAGATTACATGCTGGCACATAAAACATACCTCCATAAGATCAAGAGGATAGAAATTTTGCAGACTACCTTCGCTGACCACAAGGCTCTGAAATTATTTGTGAACTCCAAAGGGACTCAGAAGAAACACTTTAACACCTGGAAGTTAAACAGCCTCATGCTCAATAACCAGTGGGTCCGAGATGAAATCAAGGAGGAAATAAAAAGGTTCCTGGAAACAAATGACAATAAAGACACAAACTCTCAGAACTTATGGGACACAGCAAAAGCAGTACTGAGAGGAAAATTTATAGCTTTGCAAGCACACATCAGGAAGGAAGAAGGAGCTTACCTGAGTAGCTTAATGACACAGCTAATAGAACTAGAAAATGCTCAACAAAAGGACCCAAGAATAGGAAGACAGAAGGAAATAACAAAGCTGAGAGCAGAAATCAACGAAGTGGAAACTCAAAAAACAATCCGAAAGATCAACGAAAGCAGAAGTTGGTTCTTTGAAAAAATAAACAAGATTGATAGACCACTGGCAAACCTAACAAAGAAAGAGAGAGAGAGAAACTTGATAACTCGTATCAGGAATGAAAAAGGAGAGATCACTACTGATATGACAGAGATTCAAAGGGTAATCAGAAACTACTTTGAAAAACTCTACGCCACTAAAAATGAGAACCTGGAAGAAATGGATAAATTCTTGGACTCTTATAATCTTCCACGGTTGAAGGAAGAGGATGTAGCATATCTAAACACCCGCATCACCATTGATGAAATTAAAACAGTAATCAAATGTCTGCCGAAAAACAAAAGCCCAGGTCCAGATGGATTCACTAATGAATTCTATCAAACTTTCCAAGAGGAACTACTGCCAATCTTGGCAAGACTCTTTCATGAAATTGAACAAACAGAAACACTTCCAAATAGCTTTTATGAAGCCAACATCACCTTGATACCTAAACCAGACAGAGACGCTACCAAAAAAGAAAATTACAGACCAATATCACTGATGAATGCAGATGCAAAGATCCTCAACAAAATCCTGGCAAATAGGATTCAATGCCTCATTAAGAAGATCATCCACTACGATCAAGTAGGTTTCATCCCAGGAATGCAAGGATGGTTTAACATCCGTAAATCTATCAACATAATACACAACATCAATAACAAGAAAAATAAAAACCACATGATCATATCAATAGATGCAGAGAAAGCATTTGATAAGGTCCAACACCCATTCTTGATCAAAACTCTCAGCAAGATGGGAATGGAGGGAACCTTTCTCAATATAGTGAAGGCCATCTACCACAAGCCAGTGGCAAATATTATCCTCAATGGAGAAAAACTGAAAGCCTTCCCTCTAAATTCTGGCACAAGACAAGGCTGTCCTCTCTCACCACTCCTATTCAACATAGCACTGGAAGTACTTGCTATAGCGATTAGGCAAGAAAAGGATATCAAGGGAATCCAGATAGAAAAGGAAGAAGTCAAGCTCTCACTGTTTGCAGATGACATGATACTCTACTTAGAAAACCCTAAAGACTCTATCAAAAAGCTTCTAGAAACAATAGACTCATATAGCAAGGTGGCAGGCTACAAAATTAACACACAAAAATCAATGGCCTTTCTATATACCAATAGTAATAAGGATGAAATGGACATTAAGAAAACAACCCCATTCACAATAGTGCCACACAAACTCAAATATCTTGGAATCAACTTGACTAAATATGTGAAGGACCTATACAAAGAAAACTATAAAACTCTGCTCCAAGAAATAAGAGAGGACACACGGAAATGGAAATGCATACCCTGCTCATAGATTGGCAGGATTAACATCATCAAAATGTCAATACTCCCCAAGGCATTATACAGATTTAATGCCATCCCTCTAAAGATACCCATGACATTCTTCAAAGAAGTGGATCAGACACTTTTGAAATTCATTTGGAACAATAAACACCCTCGAATAGCTAAAGCAATCATTGGGAAAAAGAATATGGGAGGAATTACTTTTCCCAACTTTAAACTGTACTACAAAGCAACAGTTATCAAAACAGCATGGTATTGGAATAAGGATAGGTACTCAGATCAGTGGAATAGGCTTGAATACTCAGAAAATGTTCCCCAGAGATACAACCATCTAATTTTTGATAAAGGAGCAGGAAATCCTAAATGGAGCAGGGAAAGCCTCTTCAACAAGTGGTGTTGGCACAATTGGATAGCCACTTGCAAAAAATTAAACTTAGACCCCCAGCTAACATCATGTACAAAGGTAAAATCCGAATGGATTAAAGACCTCGATATCAGCCCCAAAACCATAAGATATATAGAACAACACATAGGCAAAACACTCCAGGACATTACAGGCATCTTCAAGGAGGAAACTGCACTCTCCAAGCAAGTGAAAGCAGAGATTAACAGATGGGAATATATTAAGCTGAGAAGCTTCTGCACCTCAAAGGAAATAGTGCCCAGGATACAAGAGCCCCCCACTGAGTGGGAGAAACTATTCACCCAATACCCATCAGATAAGGGGCTAATCTCCAAAATATACAAGGCACTGACAGAACTTTACAAAAATAAAAACATCTAACCCCATCAAAAAATGGGGAGAAGAAATGAACAGACACTTTGACAAAGAAGAAATACACATGGCCAAAAGACACATGAAAAAATGTTCCACATCACTAATCATCAGGGAGATGCAAATCAAAACAACGATGAGATACCACCTCACACCCCAGAGAATGGCACACATCACAAAGAATGAGAATCAACAGTGTTGGCGGGGATGTGGAGAGAAAGGAACTCTTATCCACTGCTGGTGGGAATGCCGTCTAGTTCAACCTTTATGGAAAGCAATATGGAGATTCCTCCAAAAACTGGAAATAGAGCTCCCATATGACCCAGCTATACCACTCCTAGGAATATACCCTAGGAACACAAAAATACAATACAAAAACCCCTTCCTTACACCTATATTCATTGCAGCTCTATTTACCATAGCAAGACTCTGGAAACAACCAAGATGCCCTTCAACAGACGAATGGCTAAAGAAACTGTGGTACATATACACAATGGAATATTATGCAGCTGTCAGGAGAGATGAAGTCATGAAATTTTCCTATACATGGATGTACATGGAAGCTATTATGCTGAGTGAAATAAGTCAGAGAGAGAGAAAAAAACGCAGAACTGTCTCACTCATCTATGGGTTTTAAGAAAAATGAAAGACACCCTTGTAATAATAATTTTCAGACACAAAAGAGAAAAGAGCTGGAAGTTCCAGCTCACCTCAGGAAGCTCACCACAAAGAGTGATGAGTTTAGTTAGAGAAATAACTACATTTTGAACTGTCCTAATATTGAGAATGTATGAGGGAAATGTAGAGCCTGTTTAGGGTACAGGCGGGGGTTGGGTGGGGAGGAGGGAGATTTGGGACTTGGGTGATGGGAATGTTGCACTGGTGATGGGTGGTGTTCCTTTTATGACTGAAACCCAAACACAATCATGTATGTAATCAAGGTGTTTAAATAAAAAAAATTATGCATAAAAAATATAAATAAAATTGACTGTAGTTGGTTTTCAGTCACAAAAAGAATGCCCCCCACCAGTGCAACATTCTCAACACCAGTGCACCCATCTCCCTCCTCCCACAATCTCTGCCTGTATTCGAGACAGGCATTATACTTCTCTTACTCATTAACATTGTCATGGTAGTTGTTAGTGTATTATTTCTCTAACTGCACTCATTCCTTATTAAGGTGAGCTTCATATCGTTAGCTGGTCCTTCTAGCCCTCATCTTGGGGCATTATTACATTAATGTCTTTGTGTGTGTATGTGTGTTTTGGGTCACACCCGGCAGTGCTCAGGGGTTATTTCTGGCTCCAGGCTCAGAAATTGCTCCTGGCAGGCACAGGGGACCATATGGGATTTGAACCGATGACCTCCTGCATGAAAGGCAAACACCTTACCTCCATGTTATCTCTCCGGCCCCTTTTATTTTTTTTAAACCCAGAGATAAGTGAAACTATTCTGTCGACAGAAGAATGACTAAAACACTGGATGAAAAAACTTGAGAGCATTCTGCTAAGATCAGGTTCAATCAAGAACAATAAAGGATATCCACTGTCCCCACTTTTATTCGGCATAGAATTAGAAGTCCTAGAAATAAAAATCAGACAAATAAAAAAATAAAAGATATGGGCCAAAATTGATAGAACTTTGGGGAGGGGCTTGTATATTGGTTTTGATCAGCAATATCCCAATGGATTCCAAGAACTGTTAGGTGTGATCTCTGAGTTAAGAAAAAGAAATAATTCATGGCAATTGCTGGATATAGTACTCTATAAAACAAATAAATCAAAGGTAAATGCCACAGAGATTGGAACACATCACAATTAATAAGAATAGTCAGTACCTTGTGATCGGGCATGTGTGAGAGCAAAAAGGGAATCTCATTCACTGCTGGTGGGAATATCAACTGTTCCAACCTTTCTGAAATACAATATGGAAATGCTTCAAAAATGTAAATTGAACTTTAATATGATCCAGCAATACTGCTACTAGGAATATACCATAATGGCCCAAGCAAACTTTTGCACTTCTTATGTCCATTGCAACATTAGTCACAATATCCAGAAGCTTGAAATATCCCAAACACCCAAGAATATATGAGTGACTAAAGAAACTGTGGTATAGTTACACAGTGGAAAACTATGCAGCTATTAGGAAAAAATAAGGCAAATTTTGTTTATCATGGATGAATTTGGAGAGTATAATGCTTAGAAAAGTGTCAGAGGGAGACGGATATCATTTGTGTGATATAAACAAAGAAGATATTATGGTAATAATATCTAAAGACAATAGAGACTAGAGTCAGGACCAGTTCATAGTAAAAAGCATGCCACATATAGTAGGGAGTATAGTTAGGGCTAAGAAGGATCCACTATGAAAAAGATAATTAAAAATGATCAATCTATGGGGCCAGAGTGGTTGTGCTAACCTAGGGCAGACTGTGGTTCGATCCCACGGTGTCCATTATAGTCCCCCAAGCCAGGAGTAATTTCTGAGCTCATAATCAGGAGTGACCCCTAAACATCACAGGCTGTGAACCCTGAGACAAACAAAAAATGAACACTCTAGTCAAGAATGGGGTGCTAGGGCCGAAGTGGTGGTGCAAGCGGTGGGACATTTACTTTACACATACCTGGATTAGATTCTCCAGCTTCCCATATGGTCCTCCACTCCAGGAGCAATTTTTTGAGCACATAGCCAGGAGTAACCACTGAGCATCAGCAGGTGTGGCACCAAAACAAACAAACAAACAAAACAATAACACCAAGAACTGGGTGTTGAAAGGACAAAAAGTGATATGTGTGATACCCCTTCAGTAACAATATTGCACCCCACTGTCTCTAAAAGAGAAGAGAAGAGAGAGAGGGGGTGGGGGAGAAGACAAATGTCTGACAGAAGGCTGGCAGTGGAGAGAGCAAGAGAGAAACTGGGGACATTAGTGGTGGAAAATGTGAACTGGTGAAGGCTATTGTACATTAATAACTGAAACAATAATAAAGAACTTTGTAACTGAATTTCATGTTCATGAATTAATTTATATAAACATTTCAAAAAGTTTAAAAAGAGAAAAAAATTATATTTATCAAAAATAAATTCAATAATAAATCAAAAGTATCTAAGTTGGAAAATAACTTAATTATGTCTATTTGCAGATTGCATGGAAATATATGACAAGGCACTACAATTTTCACAAAATACCTTCTGGAAAAAATAAATCAATTCAACAATTTGACAGCTGCAAAAGTCAACACACATATACACACAAATCAGTTGAATTCCTTTACACAAATAATGATCAGAATAAAAAGAAATCAAAAATATATTCCAAATAAAATAGTGTCCATCGCTTCTCGGCCTTTTGGCTAAGATCAAGTGTATCTTTTCTTATCAGTTTAATAAAATACTGTCCAAAAGCACAAGACTTAGAAAGCAATCTAAAATACGTGGTAGATCTATTTCATGAAATGTTTAAAGCACCACTGTTTTAAATATCCAAGAAAGAGAGAGAATACGACTGTAGTCAGTAAAAGAATACTGTATTCATAAGAATCAGCAGAATAAATATTAGTAAAATGGCAGCCTGCCTAAACTATTAAAAACATTAAACACAATTCCCATCAAAATTGAAAAAAAATGTCTGAGTTAATATATATAAAATTCCATATTTCAAAGGATGTCACAAGTGAATAAGTATCTCTTATTCATTGCTTTTATTTGTTTATTTGAATGTTTCCGGGCTCAACAATTCTGGAAAACAACTTGGAAAGTGAACTTAGAATTGAGCTACAGTATGACCCATCCAATCCACTGTTGGGCACCTAACCCCAGGATAGATAAACATTCACTTAAAAATATGCACACCATCATTCACTGAAGTATTTAGTATAGGTTAAAAAGTCTTTATAAAATTAACAATAAAACTCCAATCTGAGCCTTTAGTTTCATTTCTGGGCATCGAACACATAAAAAGAAGAATCAAAGGAATACATGCAAACTATGTTCATTATAGTATTATTCACCATAACCAAGATCTAGTAACATCTCAAGTACCTATCAAATTAGTGGGTGAGTAGACGTGGTTTATATACACAATGAAACACTATTCAGCTACAAGAATAAAACTAAATCTTGCAGTGTTAGGGTTCGAAATGATACCCAAGTTGGCGCTGAGAGTCAAAGACCACCTTCAATAATGCAAGGTACAAAGGTAGTTTATTTGACTAGTCAAGGTCCAACTCTCATCCAATCAAGTGGCACTTGACAAGGACACCCAAGCAAAATCTTAGTCAGTTTATATAGATATCGCAAGCATTAACACCATAAGCATTTCATTGGCTAATACAAACAGATCAACGTTTACAACATACAATTGGCATATAACTTTCATCACAAGCATGATTCGCTTATATCAATTTGCACCCAAAGCACATTATTTCTTAGATTTGATGTTTCAAATTCTCTGACTCAATTTTGTTGTCAAGGGGGCCTTATCAAGGTGGAACATTTCAGACCCACCTAGTTTATCTATCTAACAGAATAGGAAGGATCTTGCCATTCCTACATTCCCTCTGTGGTTTTATTTCTGAGTCAAATCCCTCCAACTAGTCTCAGTGGAAAAGAGTTAACTCCCTCCACGTTGGCTCTGAGTGGAAGCTTTAGCTAATAGTGGAAAAAGTACGTAATCTTTAAACCTTCCTGAAAAACTGCTTTTAACCTGTCTCATGAAAACCTTTTACTAATGTTTAGGATCGTCTTCGTCTAGGACCCTAACCATGGACCTAGGGAGATGGATCTTGGTTCTATAGCAGTTTGCCATAAGTTGGGTGCATTTTGAGAGTATCATGCTAAGTAAATTAAGATAGAAAACTATACGTAAAGGGTAATTTTTTTTATCATATACAGTTTAAAAAAGGCAACAAAAATTCTTCAGTGGAAGTGACTTTCAGTTAAGACCCATAGTACTATGATCTATGAATGAAATAGTAGCAGGGTGAAGGGAACTTAGAATAATGGCAGAGGGATCTTGACACTGGTGGTGGAAATGGTTTATCTTCACTGAAAGAATAAAAAAATAATTTTGGTACCATTATAAAAGCATAAAAATTAAAGATAAGATTTTACAGTTTTCTATATCAATAGAATGAGTATATCATATTGTCAGGTTAAGCAAGATAAGTCAGAAGGAGATAAATATTAGTTGTTATCAATCATAAATGAGCTATATGAAAAGAAAGAGGTGACCAGTGGTCAATAAAATTCAACTGTTAGACTCTACAAGTTTACCAGGAAGAGATTGTAGAAGTGGTCACCATAGGAAGAATAGGGTCATACAAGAAGGCATCAAGTTCTATTTCATTAACTGTGCTCAGAGAGGATTTATTTAAATAATAGTAGAAATCCTTAATATTGCCTCACTATTGATCCTTCTCTCTATTTTGTGCTCAAACCCAGCTGTACTCAGGATTTATTCTTAATTATAAGGATTATAAGGATCACTTATGCCAGGGATTGGTGACTCTATAAAGTACTAGAGATTTAATCCACATAAGTTTTGTGCAAGGAAAGCCCCTATGCTGCTTTTTTCCTATAATTGCCTCTGTTAATGATGACACTATTGCACCTTAGGGTAAGTTTGCATGGTAGAATTATGCTTTTATTACCAAATTCTAGACTGTGCTTTGTTATTATTTAAGGTTTGGGAATAGAGATAAGGTTATTTTTGCCCTTTGTTTAAAAAATAGCACCCGAATGAAAGACAGTAAAGTCATAAGATATCGGTAACTGTGATTAAGGTAGCGATTACAATCTGAAGTGTGTAAAACAGTATCTTTTAGATCAGCCTGGATTGAACCCCTGGATGTGGTTAGGGTAACAGACACCTGGGGGAAGATGTGATAAGGGACTTCTCTCAGGAAAATTATCAGGAAAAAATAACTTCCTCCAGGGTTCCTGCAGTAAATATCTAAGACCAAAAATATGACTTTATTATAGTTACCTTTAAAAGCATATTTTTTAAAATGTGACTTGTTGCAGAAAATTATCAAACTATGCTTTTAAAATGTATAAAATGTCTGAATCTGTAAATCATCTCCAAATCATACATGGATCAGTGCACATTTCCATTTATTTGCTTGACATTTTACCTCTAAAGGGAGGCACAAGTTAGTTTTCCTCATCTTCTTGAAAATATGAAATGCATCAGGCAATTATCTTTCTCACCATGTCATATGCACAAAAGACAAGAATAGACCAAATATTTCTCAAAGAAAGACCTATATGTGCTCAGTATTTCATATACTTTTAGTTTAATGTCCTCCTGAAAAAATAAAACAATGCTCAATTGTCATGGAAACAAAATAAATTCAAGTCCAAGTTATTCCTACAGAAAGTACAATACTATTGCTCACCATCTGCTAAGGGGAGTTTTATTCTTTCTTCTATTTTTTTCCTTATCATTTTATTTTACTTTTTATTAATCATGAATTCTAGTGCATTTCCCAGTGCTTAGTGCAAATTGTGACCACAGATTCTCTGTTAAAAAAGAGTTGTACATTATCACTGGGCAGAAACATCATACTTACTTTACACTTGGATGCTAGAAAAAATAATCTAAGATAAAGTATTGAAAGTTTTCATATGTGAATTTTAAAATAATAAAGATTAAATAAATTATTATGAGCAAAGATAGAAGCCAACTGAACACAGGATCATATCTAGACATTTATAAATTCTGCTTTATATTATTTGTTTTCATTGGAAATTAAAAAACAATGGTAGTATACCTAGAACGACCTTTGTAATTTTATTTTTTATTTATATTTTCAAATACAAACTCACAAAAATATGTTAGACATTTCACAATAGTTTTCCTAATAATTATTGATTATTAAGAATATCCCATAAATTTCTGAGGTAAGGACTTATTGGTCCAATTCTTATAATTTAAATGAGTTGTGAAAGACTAACACCCTAAATGTATTAAAACAAGCAACAAAGGCAAACTTTGACAGAAAATAATGGTCTCACTTATCTGAAGTATATAGAAATATTGGATGAGAATAAGTCCAGGTACTAGAGGAAACATAACTAGATTATCTTTGTCTCCATATTTAGAAAATTAGAGATGGACAGAAAATAAAGATCAGCAGGGATCAAGTGGTGGAGAAGAGTGGCATAGTCATATATCCAAACCACAGAGTCAAAATCATTAAAGCATAAAATCCATAATACATTATACAAACTTAAAATGTGCTTGACAAGAAGGCAGTGTGTTGGTGATTAACAACACTTATTACAATAACCAGAACATGAAACAGTACAAATGACCAATGGCAGGTTAATGAACATAAACTTCGTTGAATATACTATATGGGTGAAATCATACAAGTTGTTGAAATATGGATAAAACTAGAGGCTATCTCATTAACTTTAATAAGTGATTGAGAGAATAAATGCTGGGTTGTCTTTTTCATTTATATAGTATTGAGCAATGATAAGCCCTTGACCTTGAGTTGCAAAAGATTTAAACAGTGAATAATGATTATCATACTAGCAGTGACATAGGGACATGATGAATGGTCACAGTCCTTTTGTGACTATAATTTTCATTAATATTTTAAACTATTATCAGAACTTTTAAAACTCTTGTAACCTACTAGAAGCATAATTTTCCATATCCTTCATCAGCTTAAATAATTTGATGTCACTCCTAAAAAAATCCTATAAAATGTACTAGTGAAATAAATCTAAAAAAGTTTTTAAAATGTAATAGGTCAATTTGTGGACTGTAACAGGAAAAAATGTCCATGTTCCTTATATAATGAGTGTTTAATTTTTATGCTGACAAATTATATTTACTTTCTAAATTTATTTTAAATGAAATTGGCAATTGTCTAATGATCAAGTTAAAATGTATAAGAGGCAAATAGAAGAAAATACTTCTACTAAATTAATTTATCACTTTCTAATAAAATCATAACCTTACTCATCTTTTTTATTAATAATTTTTATTTTGATCAAAGTGAATTACAAATCATTCACAGTAGTATTTTAGGTACATAGTGACATTGAATCAGAGGCATTCCTACCATCAATATTGTCCTCCCTCCACCCTTGTTCCCTGCATGCATCCCATATCGCCCCTCCTTTGCCCCCCTGTTTTCTAGTATAAGTGGTCCTTCAGTGTCTATCCTGCTGTAGATTGAGTATCGATTCTGCAGTAGTTGACTTTGGATTTGGTGTTTAAGTTTGATCATTTTTTATTTCTACTCAATGTTCGTACGACTGTTTGGTCTTGGTGCCCTCAATTTGTGAGGCAAAACAAAATGGTTCAATTTATGTGGTTCTGTTTGAAGGTAAGAAGAAAAAAAAAAGAAAAGAAAAAGAAAAAGGAGGGGCAAAAATTCAAACAAGCAAAAAATGGGGGAGTCGCTTCTAGAGACTATAAAAATCAGTTTGGGAAAAGAAAAGGAAAAAGGAAGGAAAACAAAAATAATACAAAAAAATCAAGTACAATTATGTTATTGAGTGTGCTACAGTACAATTTCAAAATTAAATTTTGAATGTATATTCTTATCTACTTCAAGCAACACAAATGACAATTATGGGTGCTTTAAATCTAGAAAAAACAAATACATTATGCAATTGTAAAATATTATAATTATTCTTAAGGGTTGTCAATAATACTAGTATGTAGATATAATGTTTTAGAATATATGCTTAGAAAATATTCTTATATTTAAAATTAGGGTCTAGACTAAATTGCTATTCTATAGATCTATATGAAATAAAAAAACTGTACCATACTAGATGATCAGACTTGGGTTTTTGTGACATGGATTATTGGATAATTTTTCCAAAGTATGTCATAATATAAACATGGTAAATGTTGAAAAAAATTTACTGGAGGCTTTATGTATAAAAAATTTAAGATACAATCGAACATCAAAAATAAAAGTAATATCCTTAATAAAATTCATTGAACAAATATACCTTAAATATACTCCTAATATTAACTAGTAATTAATCTTTACAAAACTGGCATCCAAAAATAATTTATAAATCTGGAATAATTTAAATTTAAGATGTGTCTTTACCCTAGAAAAATATATTTAATGAAAATTGAAAAGAGAAAGTGATAAAATTTGAACTACATAAATATTGACTATGAATGTATGATTTTTACAGCTAACTTTATTCATAGTCAAATCATCTAAAAATAATACAGGAATATTTATTTTAATATAGCTTATTTATTACAATATACTTACATAAAATATGATAAGATTGGTTAATACAATTGTTTAATTTTTCTATTCACACTAAAAGTGTTATCTCCTACATCTTTATATATGTACATATGTATAACATATTAATTAGTTGGGGATTATTACAAATTCATTTTTGTATAAATATAACTTAAATACAAAATATTTAGGCATATAACATATGCATATATAAAATAATATTCAGAGATTTGATTCAAATATTTTCAGACAAAAATTTTTGGTAAACTTTTAAGATAAAGTAGTAGCGGAGTAAAATTAATGATTATAGTTAAGATAAAAATCTCCCTTAAATAAGTTAATGATTAAATAATTAAAGAAAACATATCCTTTCATTTTATAAAAATGAATATGTGTTGACCTAATGTACAACTGTAGGCATATCTGTGTTATAGACAAAATTTCTGTGCAAAGGTACATGGATTATTTGTAAAAATATAAAAATTTAAAAACATTATCAAAAGTATTTAAAGAGATATGAGTTGAAATAAAGGCACCACTAGGCTTGACCCCAAACCAAAATAAAAATAAAAAATACATTGGGGGGTCGGAGTGGTGGTGCAAAGGGGTAAGGCAGCTAGCTGCCTTCCCTGTACTAACCTAGGATCTACTGCTGTTCCATTCCCCTGAGTCCCGGGTTCCCCAAGTCAGGGGTGATTTCTGAGCGCATAGCCAGGAATATCCCCTGAGCATCAAATGGTGTGGCCCAAAACCAATCAAACAAAAATATATCAATTAATAAGTTAATTGGTAAGCATAATATAAACTTTAATAGTACATTTGATGTATACTTATCAAAATTTATTTTGTTACCAGACCTCTAAGTAGATAAATTAAAAATACATAGTTTAGGAAATGGTGTAGTTTCTGTTTTTTGATTTACAATATAATGCTTAAGAAAATAGTGAATACACAAATTTAATTCCAAAATTATACCCTTAACCAAGATATTTTTTCTTTTTAAGGAGAGTTTAATACTCTACATAGTACTTAAAAAATCACAATAGTTAAATTGGCATTATGCTCCATTTTATTTCCAAAAATTCAATAAAGAATGGTACACAAATAAAGTGATTTCTCCATATTAAAAACATTTGGAGCTGGAGGGATAGCACAGAAAGAAGGGTTTGTGCCTTGCACTGTAAGTCATATGAACCATAAACATATATACATATAAATATGTATAAATATTAAACCTATATGTACATATATAATTATGCATAATTATGTAAGTATATTTGTATATAATCACATTTAAAGCATAATACATCTAAATATGTATTGTGTATATAAATCCACATATATACGTTAAGGTTCCTGGGCAATAGCACAGGAATTTGTCTAGCATGGGGTTCAATTCTCAGCATCTCATTTGGGTCGCCAGGAGGAATTTCTGAGCTCAGAGCCAGGAGTAACCCCTGACCACCGCCGGGTGTGGCCCAAAAGCAAAAATAAGTAAATAAATAAAAATTTTGTTAATGTATAAGCAATTGACTGGGCAAGTATCCTGATCTTAGTGCAGTTTAAGTTGGCAATATTAAAGAAGACGTAAACGTTGATGAAATTTATTGATTCATTTTTTTTCAAAACTAACAACAATACCTCTTATTTGCATTTTGCTCAAAGACAAAATAACACTTAAAAAAACTTTGCTGCTTTATATATTAAACTCATAATTCTATTTTATTCTGTTTTATACACACGTTGAGAGAAATTGCAGCCTGAACATAGGTAATTTCTCTTTTTGATTTTCTTGCATTTACTTTAAAAATCTTTTTTTGGGAGCACTAACATAGCGGTAGAGCATTTGCCTTGCACGCAAGCGATTGATCCGGGACTGACACCATTTCCACCCCCAGCAACCCAGAAGATCCCCTGAGTATGCCAGAAGCTATTTCTGAGCCAGGACTAATCTCTGAGCGCTGCTGGGTGTGGGCCCCAAATAAAAACAAAACAAAACAAAACAAAAATCTTTCTTTTTCGACATTCCATCATTTATATTTTTAACTAGTGATCATTTTATATATATTTGATATGTAATTCTAGGGTAAAATTATTTAATAAATATATTAGTCTGAAATATGGTTCAGACAGCTTCCAGTTTGTATCACGTTGACCAAGTACAATGAGTTTAATTTTTACTAGGTCTCTTTATGAGCTGGCAAGTATGAAATGCTTGTTTTTGATCTTATATATTCTAAGGTAAAAGTATGTATTCATTGAATATGTATTCATTGAATATCTGATATATGCTTGAAACTGAACACACAATAAGAAATCACTGCTCAAAGTATACTTACACTATTATTAACTCTTTGACAACTATATAATTTTCATTTATGAATTAGGACTGTCAGGGATGTTCATGGATAAAATTGTCTAGTGGATGGAGTGCTAGATTTGAGACTAAGGGATTTAGTTCTATATAATTATAGAATTCAATTTCAAATTTCTTTTTAGTAATTATATTTTAAGATATTTTTTTAAAAAGACTGGAGTAGTCCCCATTTCTGCCAGCAGAAAATGAGAGTCTCTTTCTCCATACAAAAAACTGAATGTTCTTTTTCTTTCTTCATGTTTGCCAATATCTGTAGTATGATGGGATTTTGCATTGTTGTTTTGATTTGCATCTCAGTTGATTAATTATATGACATTTTTTTACCCCACACGTGGCAGGTCTCAGTGGTTACTCCTGCCTCTGTTCTCAGAAATCACTCCTGGCAGGCATGGGGACTATATACAATGCCAGTCAACAGCATGCAAGGCAAATGGCCTACTTGCTATGCTATTGCTCTGGTCCTAAAGAACATTTTTTCATTTGCCTTTGGCCTCTATATTTCTTCTTTGAGGAAATGTCTTCTCTCTTTGCCCAATTTTTGATGAGGTAGATGTTTTTATTATTGTTAAACTTAACTAGTGACTCATATATATGTTATTACATTTATTAAAATTTTTCATCAGATGGAAGATTGGTTAATAATTTCTCCCTTTTATTATTAGGTCATCATTTCTACTGAGGTCACCAAAGCTTCTTAGTTTAATATAGTTTAATGTAGTCCAATTGGATTAACTTAAGTTTCATTAGCAAACTTGAAGATGACATTATCTTTGATGTCATGAAGAGTTCTGTCTATATTTTCCTCAAGGTACCTTTGATTCCAGGCCTGATATTAAGGGTCTTTATTTATTTGGATTTGGCCCTTGTGCATAATGTTAGAAAGTGGTCAGAATACAGTGTCTTGCATGTAACAGATCAGGCTTTCTAGCATCACCTTTTGAAGAGATATTCTTTATTCAACTTCAATATTTGTTCCTCCTTTATTAAAAATTAAGTTTTCAGTTCGCTAGGGTTCTGACTTAGTATAGTTAATTCTACTCCACTAATCTGTGAGTCTGTATTTATTCCATTATCAAGCCTTATAATAATTATGATTTTGCATTACAGTTTGAATTTTTCCAAGTATTGCTTTAGTTATTTAGGAGGCTTAGTTCTTCTAAAAATTCCTCTTTTATTTCTCAACAATGTTTAATAGTATTTTTGTATAAGTATTTCTCTTCCTTTCTTCAATTATTCCCAAGTAATTTGATTGTCTGAGGTACAATTGTGAATGGGATTTTAAAAATATGTGTTTCTTTTCTTTTATTATACATATAGAGTAAAGACTTTTGCATGTTAATTTTGTAGCCTGTCACTTAAGTATAACAATAAATAGTTTCTAAAAGCTTTGTTTATAACATGTTAAGAACTTTTTAAATATAGTATTATGTCATCTGCATTTAGTGAGAGTTTGACTTCGTCCTTTTTTTTCAGGATGCTATTGATCTCTTTCACTTGTCCATCAGCTATGGCAGTTACTCTCAGTACTATAATGAATATAAGTGGTCAGAGTGTACAGTTGACTTGTGCTGGTACTACAAGAAAGGCTTTACTTTTTAACCATTAAGTATAATATTTTTCTTACTTAATGAAAATATATGGCCTCAATTATATTGAGAAAAGATCATTCAAACCCCATCTCATTGACAATTTTATTCTATATGGTTGCCTTAAACATCAAATGTTTCCTCTGCATTATTTAATACAATCATATAATATTAATAATTTTATTTTACTGAGATGGTGAATTATGTTGATTGACTTGTGTATATAAGCCATCTTTGCATCCCTGTGATGAATTCTATTTGTTCATAGTATATAAACTTTTTGATGAATAACTGGATTCTATTTGTATTTGCTGTAATTCTCTTTTTTCTTTTCTTTCCTTTTTTCTTTTTGATGTTTCTAACTTTATTTTGTATCAAGGTGATGTTAGCTTCATAGAAACTGTTTGGGAATGTTTCTGTTCCTTCAGTTTCTTGAAAGAGCCTAAAAGGTATTGTCCATAGGCCATATTTAAGGGTTCAGAAGATTTCACTAGTGCATCATCAAGGCCTGAGCTTTAGTCTTTGAGAAGTTTTTATTTTTTTTATTTTTTATTTATTTTTTTTTATTTAAACACCTTGATTACATACATGATTGTGTTTGGGTTTCAGTCATGTAAAGAACACCACCCATCACCAGTGCAACATTCCCACCACCAATGTCCCAAGTCTCCCTCCTCCCCACCTAAACCCTGCCTGTACTCTAAACAGGCTCTCCATTTCCCTCATACATTCTCATTATTAGGAAAGTTCAGAATGTAGTTATTTCTCTAATTAAACTCATCACTCTTTGTGGTGAGCTTCCTGTGGTGAGCTGGAACTTCCAGCTCTTTTCTCTTTTGTGTCTAAAAATTATTATTGCAAGAATGTCTTTCATTTTTCTTAAAACCCATAGATGAGTGAGACCATTCTGTGTTTTTCTCTCTCTCTCTGGCTTATTTCACTCAGCATAATAGATTCCGTGTACATCCATGTATAGGAAAATTTCATGACCTCATCTCTCCTGACAGCTGCATAATATTCCATTGTGTATATGTACCACAGTTTCTTTAGCCATTCGTCTGTTGAAGGGCATCTGGGTTGTTTCCAGAGTCTTGCTATGGTAAATAGTGCTGCAATGAATATGGGTGTAAGGAAGGGGTTTTTGTACTGTATTTTTGTGTTCTTAGGGTATATTCCTAGGAGTGGTATAGCTGGATCATATGGGAGCTCGATTTCAAGTTTTTGGAGGAATCTCCATATCACTTTCCATAAAGGTTGAACTAGACGGCATTCCTACCAGCAGTGGATAAGAGTTCCTTTCTCTCCACATCCCCGCCAACACTGTTTATTCTCATTCTTTGTGATGTGTGCCATTCTCTGTGGTGTGAGGTGGTATCTCATCGTTGTTTTGATTTGCATCTCCCTGATGATTAGTGATGTGGAGCACTTTTTCATGTGTATTTTGGCCATTTGTATTTCTTTTTTGTCAAAGTGTCTGTTCATTTCTTCTCCCCATTTTTTGATGGGATTAGATGGTTTTTTCTTGTAAAGTTCTGTCAGTGCCTTGTATATTTTGGAGATTAGCCCCTTATCTGATGGGTATTGGGTGAATAGTTTCTCCCACTCAGTGGGTGGCTCTTGTATCCTGGGCACTATTTCCTTTGAGGTGCAGAAGCTTCTCAGCTTAATATATTACAATCTGTTAATCTCTGCTTTCACTTGCTCGGAGAGTGCAGTTTCCTCCTTGAAGATGCCTGTAATGTCCTGGAGTGTCTTGCCTATGTGCTGTTCTATATAACTTATGGTTTTGGGGCTGATATCCAGGTCTTTAATCCATTTGGATTTTACCTTCGTACATGATGATAGCTGGGGGTCTAAGTTCAATTTTTTGCAAGCAGCTATCCAATTGTGCCAACACCACTTGTTGAAGAGGCTTTCCCTGCTCCATTTAGGGTTTCCTGCTCCTTTATCAAAAATTAGTTGATTGTATGTCTGGGGAAAATTTTCTGAGTATTCAAGCCTATTCCACTGATCTGAGGGCCTGTCCTTATTCCAATACCATGCTGTTTTGATAACTATTGCTTTGTAGTACAGTTTAAAGTTGGGGAAAGTAATTCCTCCCATATTCTTTTTCCCAATGATTGCTTTGGCTGTTCGAGGGTGTTTATTGTTCCAAATGAATTTCAAAAGTGCCTGATCCACTTCTTTGAAGAATGTCATGGGTATCTTTAGAGGGATGGCATTAAATCTGTATAATGCCTTGGGGAGTATTGCCATTTTGATGATGTTAATCCTGCCAATCCACGAGCAGGGTATGCATTTCCATTTCCACGTGTCCTCTCTTATTTCTTGGAGCAGAGTTTTATAGTTCTCTCTGTATTGGTCTTTCACATTTTTAGTCAATTTGATTCCAAGATATTTGAGTTTGTGTGGCACTATTGTGAATGGGGTTGTTTTCTTAATGTCCATTTCTTCCTTATTACTGTTGGTGTATAGAAAGGCCATTGATTTTTGTGTGTTAATTTTGTAGCCCGCCACCTTGCTATATGAGTCTATTGTTTCTAGAAGCTTTTTGGTAGAGTCTTTAGGGTTTTCTAAGTAGAGTATCATGTCATCTGCAAACAGTGAGAGCTTGACTTCTTCCTTTCCTATCTGGATTCCCTTGATATCTTTTTCTTGCCTAATCACTATAGCAAGTACTTCCAGTGCTATGTTGAATAGGAGTGGTGAGAGAGGACAGCCTTGTCTTGTACCAGAATTTAGAGGGAAGGCTTTTAGTTTTTCTCCGTTGAGGATAATATTTGCCGTTGGCTTGTGGTAGATGGCTTCAACTAGATTGAGAAAGGTTCCTTCCATTCCCATCTTACTGAGAGTTTTGATCAAGAATGGGTGTTGGACCTTATCAAATGCTTTCTCTGCATCTATTGATATGACCATGTGGTTTTTATTTTTCCTGTTATTGATGTTGTGTATGATGTTGATAGATTTATGGATGTTAAACCAGCCTTGCATTCCTGGGATGAAACCTACTTGATCATAGTGGATGATCTTCTTAATGAGGCATTGAATCCTATTTGCCAGGATTTTGTTGAGGATATTTGCATCTTCATTCATCAGCGATATTGGTCTGTAATTTTCTTTTTTTATAGCATCTCTGTCTGGTTTAGGTATCAAGGTGATGTTGGCTTCATAAAAGCTATTTGGAGGTGTTTCCGTTTGCTCAATTTCATGAAAGAGTCTTGCCAGTATTGGTAGTAGTTCCTCTTGGAAAGTTTGAAAGAATTCATTAGTGAATCCATCTGGGCCTGTGCTTTTGTTTTTCGGCAGACCTTTGATTACCATTCTAATTTCATCTATGGTGATGGGGGTGTTTAGATATGCTACATCCTCTTCCTTCAACCGTGGAAGATTATAAGAGTCCAAGAATTTATCCATTTCTTCCAGGTTCTCATTTTTAGTGGCGTAGAGTTTCTCAAAGTAGTTTCTGATTACCCTTTGAATCTCTCTCATATCAGTAGTGATCTCTCCTTTTTCATTCCTAATACGAGTTATCAAGTTTCTCTCTCTCTCTTTCTTTGTTAGGTTTGCCAGTGGTCTATCAATCTTGTTTATTTTTTCGAAGAACCAACTTCTGCTTTCGTTGATCTTTCGGATTGTTTTTTGGGTTTCCACTTCATTGATTTCTGCTCTCAGCTTTGTTATTTCCTTCTGTCTTCCTATTTTTGGGTCCTTTTGTTGAGCATTTTCTAGTTCTATTAGCTGTGTCATTAGGCTACTCAGGTAAGCTCCTTCTTTCTTCCTGATGTGTGCTTGCAAAGCTATAAATTTTCCTCTCAGTACTGCTTTTGATGTGTCCCATAAGTTCTGATAGTTTGTGTCTTTATTGTCATTTGTTTCCAGGAGCCTTTTGATTTCCTCCTTGATTTCATCTCGGACCCACTGGTTATTGAGCATGAGGCTGTTTAACTTCCAGGTGTTAAAGTGTTTCTTCTGAGTCCCTTTGGATTTCACAAATAATTTCAGAGCCTTGTGGTCTGCGAAGGTAGTCTGCAAAATTTCTATCCTCTTGATCTTATGGAGGTATGTTTTATGTGCCAGCATGTAGTCTATCCTGGAGAATGTCCCATGTACATTGGAGAAGAATGTGTATCCAGGTTTCTGGGGATGGAGTGTCCTATATATATCCACTAGGTCTCCTTCTTCCATTTCTCTCCTCAGGTCTAGTATATTCTTGTTGGGTTTCAGTCTGGTTGACCTATCCAGTGTTGACAAAGCCGTGTTAAGGTCCCCCACAATTATTGTGTTGTTATTGATATTATTTTTCAGATTTGTCAATAGTTGTATTAAATATTTTGCTGGCCCCTCATTCGGTGCATATATGTTTAGGAGAGTTATTTCTTCCTGCTCGACATACCCCTTGATTAATAAAAAATGTCCATCTTTGTCCCTTACAACCTTCCTGAGTATAAAGTTTGCATTATCTGATATTAGTATGGCCACTCCAGCTTTTTTATGGGTGTTGTTTGCTTGGATAATTTTTCTCCAGCCTTTTATTTTGAGTCTATGTTTGTTCTGACTATTCAGGTGCGTTTCTTGTAGGCAGCAGAAGGTTGGATTGAGTTTTTTGATCCATTTAGCCACTCTGTGTCTCTTGACTGGTGCATTTAGTCCATTGACGTTGAGAGAAAGAATTGTCCTGGGATTTAACGCCATCTTTATTTCAAAATTTGGTGTGTCTTTTGGGTAGTCTTGTCTTAGATTAGGTCTTTCAGTTTTTCTCTTAAGACTGGTTTTGTGGGGCCGGGCGGTGGCGCTGGAGGTAAGGTGCCTGCCTTGCCTGCGCTAGCCTAGGACGGACCGCGGTTCGATCCCCCGGCATCCCATATGGTCCCCCCAAGAAGCCAGGAGCAACTTCTGAGCGCATAGCCAGGAGTAACCCCTGAGCGTCACAGGGTGTGGCCCAAAAACCAAAAAAAAAAAAAAAAAAAAAAAAAAGACTGGTTTTGTGTCTGTGAAGTTTCTGAGCTGTTTTTTGTCTGTGAAACCATGTATTCTTCCGTCAAACCGGAAAATGAGTTTTGCTGGGTATAGTATTCTGGGTGAAGCATTCATTTCATTCAGTCTTGTCACAATATCCCACCACTGCTTTCTGGCATTGAGTGTTTCTGGTGACAGGTCTGCTGTAAATCTCAGGGAAGCTTGCTTGAACGTAATTTCCCCTTTTGATCTTGCTGTTTTCAGAATTCTGTCTCTATCTGTGGGATTTGTCATTGTGACTAGGATGTGTCTTGGGGTGTTTTTTCTGGGGTCTCTTTTGGTTGGTACTCTTCGAGCATGTAGGATTTGATCACCTATATTCTTTAGCTCTGGAAGTTTCTCTTTAATGATGTTCTTGACCATTGATTCTTCCTGGGAATCTTCTTCCTGGGTCTCTGGGACTCCAATGATTCTTAAGTTGTTTCTGTTTATCTTATCATAGACTTCTATTTTCATCTGTTCCCATTCTTTGACTAATTTTTCCGTTGTCTGCTCATTTGCTTTAAGTTTTTTGTCCAATCTCTCCTGCTGTATGGAATTGTTATGTATCTCATCTTCCACAGCACCAAGTCTATTCTCAGCTTCTGATACCCTGTCCCAGAGCTTATCCATTTTGTCATTCACTTCATTTACTGACTTTTTCAGGCTTGTTAATTGATATGTTATTTCAGTTTGGAGTTTTGTGATTTCTGTCTTCATATTTTCTTGGTTCTTATTAGTGTTCTGTTCAACTCGATTCATGGTTTCTTTGAGTTCTTTGAACATATTCCATATTGCTAGTCTAAAGTCCTTATCTGAGAGTTTGATTAGTTGGTTGGCCATTATCTGGTCATCAGAATTGTCCTCTTCATTCTCTATGTCTGATGCTGGCCTGCGTTGTTTCCCCATTGTCACACTTGTATTGTGGGTTTTTCTACGTGTTGTGGTGGTATTCATTGTCTATATGATGTAGGCAGCACACTTCTCTGGCTCCGCCGTTTCTGGATGGGCTGACTTGTCTCTAAGGGAGGGGAGTCCTCTGTGGGTGAAGCCTCACACTGGATCAAATCTTAGGCCCAAGCATTCAACGGAGAAGACAGTTCGAAGAGGAATGCTTGCTTCTGTGTTATAGCTCAGTTCTTAGTGTGATTTTTTCTTCTTGTTACGATGGTGTTCTTTTCTTAGAAAGAGCGCACGGCCGCGTAGCGAAGCGGAGCGGCCGTATTCTGCTGGAGCCTCTTTTGCCCCACTCCCAAGAGTTTCACGCAAGAGGACAGTAGAGAAACATTTACAAGGAGCACTCACAGTTAGGCTCCACTGGGCGGGCGCAGATTCGTGGCTTTTCCCTGCCTGATGTCCCAAACAGGGCAGCTGGCTTCTGCGAAAGCCCACCGGTTTTCACGTTCTGGAGACCCGCCCTGGAAATGCCGTCTGGGAGAGCAGATTTCTGGAGCCTCTTTTGCCCCACTCCCAAGAGTTTCACGCAAGAGGACAGTAGAAAAACATTTACAAGGAGCCGAAGTTTTTATTTTTTAATAACCATTTCAATTTCCTCAATTGTGTTAGTTATGTTTAGATAGTAAAAATAAACTAGGCTCAACTGTGAAATTCTATGGTAGTCCGAGAATGTGTTCATTTCTTCTAGGTTATATTTTTATAGGGCATAGAGTTCCTCACATTTATCTGTGAGATTTATATATTACCTTTTGAGTTTTTTTCACTATATTCCCTACTGAATTTGAGATTAGATGGTTTGTTTTGTTTAATTTGCTCTAAATATAAGAGCATTATGTTATATATTATTTACATTTTTATCTTACTGATTCAGTATTATATATTTATCTATGGTTTTCATCATTGTGATTAATATTTGCAATGGGATGTTTTTATTTGTGGGTCTCTTCCACAAAACCAAGAAGATAGAAAATTACAATCAAATATAATGAAGAAATGAAAATTGATGTAAACCATAATTGGAAATGGGAAACTGGGACAGAGGGATAGCACAGTGGGTAGGGCATTTGCCTTGCACAAGGCCAACCCAGGTTCAATCTCAGGCATTTCACATAATCCCCTGAGCCAGCCAGGAGGGAACTCTGAGCTTAGAGCCAGGAGAAATCCCTGTTCACCATTGTGTGGCCCAAAAAATAACAAGAAAGAAAACAATTCAAACACCTGGAATCTAATTATTACATTACTAAAGAAACAGTGAGTGGGTCAGGAAGAAATCAAAAGTAAATTAGAAAACTTCTCATAACAACTGAGAATGAGGGTAAGACCTAATAGAATTTTTGAAACACAATAAAAGCAGGGTTAGGTTTTTTTTTTTTCACCTTTATTCTTTTTCATTTCCTTTTGATTTTGGGACACCTAAGTGGGACTCAGGGGTTACTCCTGGCTTTCTGCTCAGAAATCACTACTGGCAGACTTTGGGAACCACATGGGGTGCCCAAATCAAACCCCTGTAGGCTGCATGCAAGGAAAACACCCTGCCCACTGTGTAATTGCTCCGGCCCCAACTAAAGCAGTGTTAAGAGGACAGGTTTTAGCTTTCCAAGCATTTATAAGAAAGAAAGAAAAAGCCTGCATAAACATCTTAACTGCACAGATTAAGAAATTGAAAATAACTAACAAAATAAGTTGAAAATAGATAGGAGGCATGACATAATATAAGTTAGAGCAGAAATTATTGAACTAGAATCCCAAATAAAACAAGCCATAGGAACATTGAGAACCTGGAAGAAATGGATAAATTCTTGAACTCTTCAATCAAGACTGAACCAAAATGAGTTGGAATATCTGAACAAAACTATCAATATTAAGAAAATTAAAATGAGGACCCGAGCAGTTATACAGCGGGTCAGGCATTTGTCTTGCATGTGGCTTGCCCAAGTTTTATCCCTGGTATCCTATTAGTCCCCTGAACCTGCCAGGGGTGATTTCTGAGCACAGAGCTGAGAGTAACTCCTCCAGTGCCACAAAACAGTAAATCAAAAAATTAAAATGGCAATAAAAAGTCTTACAATAGGAACAGGAGTAGTGGCACTGAGCGATGAGGTGTCAGCCTTACCAGCGCTAGCCTGGGACGAACCATGGTTCAATCCCCCAGCTTCCAATATAATCCCCCAAGCCAGGAACGATTTCTGAGTGCATAGGCAGGAGTAATCCCTTAGCATTACCGGGTGTGTTCTCCCCTCCTCCAAAATAAAAAAAAGACTTACAATAAAACCAAGATGAGAGTTCACTAGGGAATTCTCTCAAAACTTTAAAGAAAATCAACTGCCAATACTTTTTAGTTCTTCAAAGAACTTTGAAGAAACAGAAATACTTGCATTACTCTGATATCAGATGCAGAAAAATGCATCAATATACTGGAAGTACTTGCCATACTCTAGACATTTTGGATATGCCCTTAAAATCATAAATTCTCCTGCCATTTTTTGCATCATTAAAGTAAATAGAAGCTTTGTGTCTTCTCATAATTTTTGTCATCAGTTTTTATTCTTCTTCTTCGTAAATGTCTTTTTTTTGTCAAGTCGTAAGTCAAATATTTTTTCTAAGAGTATTTTGTGAGTTTTATATGGAGTAGTCCCAAAATTTCTTGCACATGGGGTGCTTTTTATGTTAACCTTATTTATTTGCTCGCATGTAGCTATTTAAACTTAAGCTCCATCATTAAATAAAAATAAACCATAGCTCATTACCTATTTCCCAAAGCTTGTACCTTTATTTCAGCCAGGTTTAATTATAATTCCATATAAAATATAGTAACAATAGGTATTAGATCCACCAGTCGTAATGTTTATTTTTCTATAACTACATGTATGTCAAATCTTTATTTTCATAGGAATTTCTACTGATATAAGAAAACAAAATCAGAGCCTAAAGCTAATATGTAAATCATAGTATATAAATAAAGCTTAAATATTTTAGTAATATATATTAAAGCCTTATATGATTTACAAATTATCCTATGCTTTAGGATGATTCCCTATTTGGCCTATGATGAAAAGAAACATTTATTTATTAAATCTCTTGTTTGCACGTAATGCAGGTATTGGCAGCAGATTTTAGTGATACAATAATTATGGCCTATTTTCTCCTGCTTTCAGAAATTTTGCTTTGCCAATATCATCCCATTTAACTAATTTACATTATACAATTTCAAATGATCTCTGGGGACAAGTCCATGTAGTTTTTTATGGGTCTTTTGACTCATTTTTAATGAAGATATTTATTTGAGAGATCAGCATTGCAGTTTTCATACAGATTTTATAATTAGACTTGAAGAAACATTCATAGGAAAAAATAGTATGAGACTACATAATAAGCATATTTTCACAAACAAGAAATGCTGATTTTCTCTTTCTAATGACGTCATCTAACTGATAGTTTTACCAGCTTTTGAATGTTCCACCCATACTCAAACATATACAGCTCTCTAGATAAAATAAGATTTCCCCCCACAAAAGGCTATTTTGGATGTTTCTATCTCTGCTAAAAGAAAAGTTCTTTAATTTGCTGGCTAAACTCTCCCAAGAAGTTTCCCCATCAGGGCTGGAGAGATAGCACAGTGGTAGGGCAAGGAAAAGAGAGATAGCACAGTGGTAGGGCATTTGCCTTGCACAAGGGCAACCCAAGACAGACATAGTTTGATTCCCAGAGCCTGTCAGGAGAGATTTCTGAGAGCAGAGCCTGGAGTAAACTTTTAGAGCCTCAGGGTGTAACCCCCAAACAAATAAAATAAGTTTACCTATTATTTTATTTAGATTTTTCATCCCACTACTAGTCCTTAAAAGGGTAGCACTCTGTAAAAGAAAGCCCTCCGAAAAAAAAGGGATATTTTTTACTATGTGAACCTCCTAACATGGAGAACACTCATAAACATTAGATGTATATATTTCTTTATTCATATAATTTCATTGAAATCAAATGAAAGATGATTTTATTGCTTTCTAAAAATATATTAAGCTATATACTTGACTTATGAAGGCTTTTTATGTTTTGCACTATAATAAAATGTTTTATATTATTTTATAAAATAATAAGATAGTATTAGGAATTATATATTTCCCATGAATTTAGAATGTTTTTTTAATTAATCTTACCTTGGAGTTATTAACTTTTGGAAATTACCTCTTGAAAACTTTGGAAACTTTGGAGAAAGAAGAGATAAACAAATAGTAAACAAACACTGGGTTCCTAGCATTGCACGGAAGTACTTGTTCATGCCCATAGGTCAAGAACTTAATCAGACACTGTGATAAAAAGGAATACAAATGGCCAAAAAGCACATGAAAAATGCTCCTCATCACTAATCATCAGGAAGATGCAAATCAAAACAACGATGAGATACCATCTCACACCACAGAGATTGGCACATATCACAAAGAATGAGAACAATCAGTGCTGGCAGGGATGTGGAGAGAAAGGAACTCTTATCCATTACTGGTGGGAATGCCTCTAGTCCAACCTCTATGGAAGCGGTATGGAGATTCCTTCAAAAACCGGAAATTGAGCTCCCATTCGACCCAGCTATTCCACTCCTAGGGATGTACCCTAAGAACACAAAAATACAATACAAAAACCCTTCCTCAAACCTATATTTATTGCAGCACTATTCACAATAGCCAGGCTCTAGAAACAACCAAGATGTCCTTCAACAGATGAATGGCTAAAGAAACTGTGGTACATATACACAATGGAATATTATGCAGATATCGTAAGTCATGAAGTCATGAAATTTTCCTATACATGGATGTACATGGAATCTATCATGCTGAGTGAAATAAGTCAGAGGGAGAGAGAGAGACGCAGAATAGTCTCTCATCTATGGGTTTTAAGAAAAATAAGAGTCATTTTTGCAACAATCCTCAGAGACAATGAGAGGAGGGCTGGAACTTCCAGCTCACTTCATGAAGCTCACCATAACTACACAGAGAACTATCATAATCATGTGAATGAATGAGGGAACTGGAAAGCCTTTCTAGAGTACAGGTGGGGGTGTGGTGGTATGGAGAAAGATTTGGGACATTGGTGGTGGGAATGTTGCACTGGTGAAGGGGGTGTCCTTTACATGATTGAAACCTAATCACAATCATATTTGTAATCCAGATGTTTAAATAAAGAAAACAAAGAATTAAAGAAAGAACTTAATCAAGAAGAATAGTGAGATTTTAAAAGCAGTATGAGCAGTTCAATGCATTTTGTAGGAACAAAGTTCCAATGGAACAGAATGGAAAATTGATACTTATAGCTGATTTGTGGGAGGAGATTGTTTTAAGATGAAAGGTTTATTTAAAATTTAATAAAGTATGTAACCTAAACCAATACTACTTTTGAAATTAGATTACAGAGCTAAGGAACAAGGACTTACATATGTTTAAGTGGGCAAAGAAATTCTCACTGATATCTTCAAAATTAAATTAAGCCTAAAATAAAAATTGTTTTAGGAAGCATAATGTAAAAAAGCATTTCTCAATGGGGGCCATATGGACTCAAGTTGTCACCCCATGATAAAAAAGTGACCCCAGTTAAAAATGATATAAATAGGAACTATGGCAAGAGATAGAAAGTCAAAGGAAAGAATTAAGGTCAAAAAAAGACCCATGTTTGGGGAAAGGTTGAGAAATGCTGGTACAGATTATTGTTAATGATTGGAATATTATAAGAGAATGGATAACATGAGAATTTGAGTGACATGTTAAAATATTGGGAGGAATTAGTATTTTAGCCAAGATTAACTCAAGCATTCATACTTTTGGTAAAATAAATTTTTTAAATACGTCCTTCACACAATATATAAAATATTGTCTTGATAATCTGATTTTGCTGATAAGGCATACACTTCTTGTGCTTTATTATGAATCAGTGTTTTTTGTAGCCATTATCTAATCTTGGATATAGGACTCCTAGTCATTATATTTGTATCGTATCATTAAGCAACAAATATCATTCAATAGGTTATAGTCCATTTGATGATATATCACTGTCATAATTCTTAAATAGTCACTCAATATTTAGAAAGGATTTAATATAAATTTTTTATTCTTAAGTTAATTATTGGTTGTGGTGAAGCTTATTTTTAGTTATTGGATCACACTATGTTTGTAGGTCTTGGTGAGCTGTTTATTTTAAACTGAAGCATAATATTTTTGTAAGAATTTGCAAACTTAAATTGCAAGTTATTTTTGAAATAACTTAAAATAATGCCTTACTTGTTACATAATTTTTATAAGGAATAAGATTTATTTGGAAAAAAAACAAGTCATTTAGTTATAAATAATGATCGTTTATTAACTGGTCAGCCTGTAATTTGTGCATTGTCAAATAAATTTTAAGAAATAAATTTTAATTCAATACTTTATTGAATATCCAAATAAAACATTGTTGACACAGAAAAACAGTGATATCAAAGATATTTTATATCGAAAATTATGTTATGCATGTTCAAATAAATATATTGTCTTAGGCTATAGATGCCTTATTTTTCACTCATAATGTATATTTATTTAGATTGGTTAACTATGTTTCAGAATTTATTTTAATTTATAAACTCTTTTGCTGAATTAATATTAAAAAGAATTTAAAAAAATCATTAAATATTTTCTGACACCTTATGTTCCATACAGAAATATTAAATAAATTTGAACTGACTTTGGTAAATACTTCCAGAAATAAATGCAGATGTTCATTTCTTAATTTATATTCATTATTCAATTTAAAATTTATTGTATATAAATTTTAATTTGATGTAAATATTGAATTGATATAAGGATAGTGTCATAATTCTTTCATGGGGAGTCATAAAAATAGTATAGCTTATAGGTTGCTTGTCATGTACATGTCCAACAAAGGTTAGATCCCAGGTACAACCTAGTCACCCTCCATGAATCATGAGCCAATAGTAAGCCCTGAATACCAAGAGTAGCTTTCCAAAAACGAACAAAAATAATATTCAGCTTTTGAAAGAGTAAAACATTGAGGAAAAGGGTAGGTACATAATGCTACGTCACCTCAGCTTTCTGTGTTGTTTTTGTAACTTGTCTATGCATTTTACTAGTATCTGATATGTGAAATACAGTATGCATAATACTGAAGTTGGTTAAAAACTAAAAACATGAAGGTCTGGAGAGACATTCCAGGGGTGAAGTGCTTGTCTTACATAAACTGACTCAAGCATGACCCCCAGAATTAAATATATTTATATGTAAAATTATACATTATATATACATTATATATATTTTATATATGAAATGTGTATATATGTATATTTACATATATATGAATATATATACACATACTCCCAAGTCACATTCAAAAAAGATCCAGAACATAGAACCAGGAATAAGTCCTAAGCACAGCAGGATATGGACAAAATTTAAAAACAAAATCACACCAAACAAACAGAGAAAAAAAATCACACCTCCTGTGACTTATTCCCATTCTGTCTACTGATTATTGCTTATACTTGAACTATTATTATGGTAGTCTCAAGTAAATGAAGCATCAGGATAAATTGATTCTTTGGATATGATGACTTAGTGTACAATTTTGTTTGAAAAATCATTCTTTAGATCCTTTCAAATTTGGGCATGATTTGTAATATAAAATGTAAAAAATTAACTTTAATAAAAAAAATCTATACGCTGTACTGTGTATGATTCTAAGAATCAATTTTAACATACCAGACATCATTTCTATCATCCCTTATACCTTCTATTCAATGCATTTTTGTCATTAACAATCTATTGTTTCATAGCTTTTAAAGTTACACAATTGTGCTTCTCTGGAGCTTAAAAACATTGACACAAAATTATATTTGACTTGTAAGAAACCCCATATGTTCTGACCTTGCCTAATAATATATTAATATATGAACTTTCCCAGCCTTATTTATGATACCACACCACTTACTCTCTGTGTAAGATCTCGACTTCCATCTTGTTTCTTGTTCATGCTAAACTCTTTTATGCTATGAAATATCTGGACATATTTTAGTTCTACATAAAACTTCCCAATTTTTAATTATCTGTTCAATCTTGGACTACAGATCATTTGTTTAGTAAACCCTGGTTCTATTGTTTCCTGCTCCATACCTGGTTTAATTGTAATAATTTTATTTTATTCATTGATTTATCTGATTTATCTACTTAATTTATATTGGCATCATTAATTTATAAGATTACTTTTTTTTGTAAGTC
Source organism: Suncus etruscus (assembly GCF_024139225.1). Lineage (NCBI taxonomy): Eukaryota > Metazoa > Chordata > Mammalia > Eulipotyphla > Soricidae > Suncus > Suncus etruscus. The sequence continues at coordinate 43,354,582 of NC_064856.1, forward strand.
TTTTCTCATCCATTTACTAACATTAACCTAGGCCTTATATATGACAAAATAAAAGATTAGGCATTTATGAAATACAATTTCATTGATTACATAAACATTAATGAGAATGGGAATGCCATTTTGTAAAATAAGAAAAAGGAGTTTTTGTTACATTAATCATATTTAGTGCTTTCTCTATGTATCTTAACTTTATTTTAAGAATAAAGAGGCTGGAAGGCTGGATTGATAGCACCACATATATGATGTTTGCTCTGTTTGCAGTCAATCTGGGTTTAATCCTAACAGTCCCATATGATTCGCTGAGTCTGCCAGGAGTAATTTCTGACCGTAAAGCAAGAGTAATCTCTGAGCACTGCCGGGTGTTGCCCCCAAAACAGAAACAAAAACAAAACGAATAAGTATTAAAGAAAACCCAGAAATCCAAGAAGTCTAAACTTTCTTTCTTTGTTTTTGAACCACACCGAGTGACGCTCAGAGGTTACTCCTGGCTATGCGCTCAGAAACCACTCCTGACTTGGGGGACCATATGGGAGGTCAAAGATTGACCCAAGGTCCATCCTGGATGGTCCGCGTGCAAGACAAACGCCCTAATGCTGCGCTATTGTTATGGCCCCTTTACTGGGAATTATTTTTTGTTTTGTTTTGTTTTTAGGTCACGCCTGGCAATGCTCAGGGGTTACTCCTGGCTCTATGTTCAGAAATCGCTCCTGACAGGTTCGGGGGACCCTATGGGCTACCAGGAATCGAACCATCATTCTTCTGCATCAAAAGCAAATGGCTTATTGCTGTGCTATCTCTCTGACACCTCTACTGGGAATTCTTGATGTTCATCTGAATTTCAATAAATTTATAATAAAAAATCTAGACTCATACACTCAAGTTGTTCCAATTACACTTAAAATACTTCCAATAAATTAATCAAGTGCCCAAGACTACTTATAAATGACAATTAATTAAAATTTAAATAAATTCAGTTAAAAGTTTATTCTTCAGTATCATCTGAAAATTTTTAAAGTGCTCTACTGCTGTGGCTTACTAATTATTGCTCAGTCAAATAGGAAGACGGTGATTCTCTGGAGAGTACGAATAATTGTGCATGTTTACCCCATGAGTATACTGAGGGTAGAATATTCTGATTAAAGAGGTTTATCTGTTATGCTTTTACAATGAAAAGACCAATTTATTTTTTGGTAATTTGCCCAGTGAAAGCAATATTAATGATGAGCCAGCATTCAAGTAACTATACTCATTACAAAATAAGGATATTCTTCTTGAAGAAACAATTACAGATTCATTGATTCAAAAAGATGGGGCCTTAGAGATAGCACAGCGGTAGGGCATTTGCTTAGCATGCAGTCAATCCAGGACGGACGTTAGTTAGAGTCCTGGCTTCCCATATGGTCCCCAGTGTCCGCCAGGAGCGATTTCTGAGCACAGAGCCAGGAGTAACACCAGAGTGCCGCTGGGTGTGACCCCAAAATAAACAAACAAAGCCAAAAACAAAACAAAACAAAAAAGCTCCTCACATACTAGATGAAGATTGTTTTGAGTTCCTTTGGCCATAATCCTCTGTTGTCTACTCAACCACCACTGAGTGTCACTGTGGGCTGAGAACCCATCCACAATGAATTATGATGTATTGAATTCTCCAGGGTTGCTTTGCTTCCCTTTTTACTTCTGACACTAGTCTACTTCTCAATCCTTAACAAGTAAACAAGGAAAATTAACTCAGAACACAAAGCCAGTATGGAGTTTCCCAGTAGATAAATATCACTTTTTTTGAGGAACCTAAATTGCCAGACTAGTCAATGCAGTGTTGATTATGCCTTGAAAATAAGATTTACTCCTCTAGGATTATATCATCAGTATTGGGACTAAGCTTTGCCTAATTGTCGTTTCTCCTATTCAATGTCTAAGTATTGTTACTTCCATTTTTTATTTTAGCTTCTGTTGTAATATTTTTTAAATAGTAGCAAATTCTAGTTATCTTAAAATTATGCATGTTAAAAGACATGCATTTTAATAGATTAAAAATTAAGATATTTTTCTATCAATATGAGGAAGAATAAACAATTTTATATAGGTTATTTATAAGTAGCAATGGTATATAATCTTGTACATTCATTAACTTTGATGAGTTGGAGAAACATTAGTTACATGAAAATCTTTTTGTTACATCAGCAGATGTATTTTAGTTTCTAATAAAAATATTTATAATACAAGGATTCAGTAACGTTATATATATTTTTATTTGTTAGTTTCATGATACTATAATAAAGAGTCCTTGATATTGGACATAATTAAGAGCTCTTCAAGGAACACACTCCCTATATTGTTTGTTTGTTTCTGTATAAAGAATCAAATGCATAACCATAAAATTAAGGTTAGTGAAGTTACTACTGGAATAATTGTAATTACATTTTCAGACATATATTGTATTATCTTTATTTTTATTATTCTAGTATTGGCACTATAGAGCTATTGAGTAATATCTAATAAATGCAATTATTCCTTAAATATATATGCACACATATGCATATTAAGTGTTCATTTGTGTCCATGTAGGGTGCTTGCCTTACATCCAACTAATTTAGATTTGATCCCCAGATTTTCATATATTATACAAAGTACTACCAGGAATAATTCCTGAGTAAAGTCAGCAGTAAGACCTGAGCATTATCAGGTTTGAACAAAACACAAAAATGAAAAAAAAATAAGCAAAAATATTCACCTGAAATCATAAAATAGTAAAAAAAATGTTCATAGTACAAAAGCAACCCATTTCAGTCTATGTTGATGTTAAAGCAGAAATGATGCAAGTATCAAATATCTAGAAGAGAAGCCTTTGTACAAATGGTTGAAAACTGTATCTTTTGTTTATGTAGAAGAAATAAAGGTGAATTTCACATAGAAAACATCAAACATTTTCATCATTTGAAAAGTGAATAACAAACACCTTAAGCTCCATCAACAGCTTCAAGACACTGAGTGCATATAAAGCAACTTCATACATATTCATTAAATGACCCTCACCATACTGCTATGAAGTAGATATAGCTAATTCCATTTTTGTGTATGTTTGGTACCAAGTACTGAATCCAAGATTCAATATGTGCAGTCCATGAACTGTTCCACTGAGCTGGATCTCCAATCATCCCTCTAATATCTAGAAAATCAAGAAGCAAATATTTGCTGTATGAACCTGAAGTATCATAGTCATCAGCCAGCAAGTACGGGAGTTTGATTTTATTCTAAAGTATAATATAAAATATGTTTCTATTAAGTAATGTACAGTAAGTGTTTCTTAATTAACTATTAATTAAAAATTACTATGTAATGCATTTTCTTTAAATAAATTAAAAATTAAAACAAAAATATATATGACTAAAATTTTTAGAAATTTTACAAAGTTAGGGGCCGGAGAGGTGGCACAAGCCATAGAATGTTTGCCTTGCACAACCTAGGAAGGACCACAGTTAGATGCCCCCTCTTCCCCTATGGTTCCCTAAGGCAGTAGTGACTTCTGTGTGCATAGGAAGGATTGACCCCTGAGCATCGCCGGTGTGGCCCAAAAAGCATATATGTAAATATATGTATGTATGTATGTATGTATGTATGTATGTATGTATGTATGTATGTATATTAACTTTCAAAAATGAAATTTTCTTTAGAATGTAGAGAGGTATTCCCATATTCTCTCCTGTCACTAATCTTGAACATTAGAATTAATCTTTCCTTGATTTACTAGTGTAATATAACATATAAAAGCAATATTATCTACTTCAAAAGCCTGTAAAAACTAAATTAATTATATGTAAGTTGCATAGTAGATAACAAAGTGTACTCAGTAAATTATAGCTATGATTTTCTATTTCAATGTTACGTTTTTCTTTATTATATCAATTAGAAAGTTAAATTGACCAAATTTTAGGGCTATAGGGAAATTTCAGGGATTAAAGGCATTTGCCTGTCATGAAACCTTTTGCCTTTCATGGAACCAACCAATACCTTGGCACTGCATATATTTTTTAAATCATGAAATTTTCCTATACATGGATGTACATGGAGTCTATCATGCTGAGTGAAATATGTCTGAGGGAGAGAGAGACACAGAATAGGCTCATTCATCTATGGGTTTTAAGAAAAATAAAAGTCATTTTTGCAACAATCCTCAGAGACAAAGAGAGGAGGGCTGGAACTTCCAGCTCACTTCATGAAGCTCACCACAAAGAGTGGTGAGTGCAGTTATAGAAATAACTACACAGAGAACTATCATAATCATGTGAATGAATGAGGGAACTGGAAAGCCTTTCTCGAGTACAGGTGGGGGTGGGGTGGGGTTGAGGGTGATTTGGGACATTGGTGATGGGAATGTTGCACTGGTGAAGGGGGTGTTCTTTACATGACTGAAACCTAATCACAATCATATTTGTAATCAAGATGTTTAAATAAAAAAATAAAAATAAAAAGAAGAAAAGTATATGTTACTCTGTTGAATAATATCCTACTAATTTAATTATATGATGTTTAATTCCACTTATCAATGATATTTACAAACAAATTATGTATGCTACTTATTCAATAATTGCTGAAGTTATAGTATTATAATTTTGCTGAGCTTTGAGAATATTAATCAGAAAACACAAGCTTGATGAGAGGCTTATATTCCAGTATAATTTAAAATAACTGCTGAGAAAATGTTGTGATACATTTATAAAGTAGGGTTTAGGAGACATAAAATAAGACTAATCAGGTAAAGGCTTGATAAACTGTTCAGTTACACATAATTTGTAAGTAGGGATTATGTAGGCAAAGAAAGTGAATATTGCTCTAGATAAATAAAAGTGTCAATTATATTAAAAGATTAGAACTCCTTATCTTTCTTTCAGAAATAACACTTTCTAAATGCAAACATTTGAAATATATTATAAAATATATTCTAAAAATGCATAATTTGATGGTGATACTATCATCTTGAAATCAGATGCCATTAATCTTCTAGACATAGCATATATTTTGATCACATATTACCCTTTCTCAGGAGAAAGATGTATTACTCTAATGTAACGAAATTCATTTTATATGTTTATAAGTATCTATCAGATATTCAGAGAATAAAATATAATTTTGTTGCAAGAAAGACGTTTTTAAGTTTAAGGATGATGGTATGTTATTGGTATAAATCCTATAAAGCATTTAAAACAATTATGTAATTATGCTAAATTTATACTTTTAAATTTTAGAGTGGCATTATAGGAATCTAACAGCTTATTTTCATTGCTGCTTTTTGATTACAATGTGTGTTCTTGTGGCTATAGCATTATATGAAAAAAAAAAATAGAGAGCGTGTAGTGGACCCTGAATTTCCAGAAATGTCCTGGAACACCCCAACAGTGCACCAGGCCTCTAGAGAGGGCCTCAAGCATGGTGTTTGGACTCTAGGTTTGCATCTGGCAATGCTCAAGAAATCATGTAGTGCTAGGAATAGAATCCAAGGCAAGTGACCTGCTATGCATATGCCTTAATGACTTTAAATACCCTGGTCCTGTTTCTTTACATTTTTGAATAGACACACTATATTATAAGGCTGAATAGATAGTAAAGTGAGTTTTTTGCTTGATTTGTACAAACGTAACCTAGATTAAATACTTGGCATCCAATATGGTTTCCCCAACACCACCAGGAGAGATCCTGAATCCAGGACCAGAAATAAGCCTTCAGTTCATCTTGGTGTGGCCATTAAAAACTAGCAAATAATTAATAAGCATAATTTCAATTACACATGGTAGTGTATGATTAAACACTAATTATTGAGCATATGCAAGATTGTGAAATACAAATATATGAAGTGTGTATACAAAGAAATCTGATGTGACTTGAGAGATTCCTTTAAGATATTCCATTTTTTTTAAAGCTAAAATGTTATAGGGCTGCTATTTTATTTTTCTGGAGACAGCAGAAGAAAAACTGCTTCTGTTTTATTCATGTTGTTGACAGAATTCAATTCCACTCTTTGTATGGCTAAAAACATGTTTTTCTTGCTGAACTGTCCTTAACCTTAAATCATTATCGCTGATCTTTATTTGTGATTCTGAAAACCAGCTCATAGAATTCTTATGACAGGGAGCGGAGCGGTGGCGCAAAACAGTAAGGAGTTTGCCTTGCGTGCACTAGCCTAGGACAGACCGCAGTTCGATCCCCCAGCATCCCATATGGTCTTCCAAACCAGGAGCGATTTCTGAGCGCATAGCCAGGAATAACCCCTGAGCGTCACTAGGTGTGTCCAATACCCCCACCCCCCAAAAAAGAAAGAATCCTTATTACATAGAGTCAGTTCTGCCTCCAGCGGAAAAGAGAATCTACCTGGTGTGTTTTGGAGGAGTAAAACTGCACCTGATAAAAGTCAGTATGTGGTGGTGCCAGGGTTACAGCATTCTGGCTAGCTGTTTGTTGGACAAGTTTCTTACCTGATAAATCTTGTTTAATTGGACATACTAATATAATCCAGACTTCCTCAATTTTAAAGCCTGTGTCTTTAATTAAGTTTATAGAACTCATTTTTCACACTGCGTACATTAGTCATATTTTCTAAGAAATTTATCTGTATAACTATGGGGAACAATTTGATTATCAAAAAATTATAATTACCTTAATTATACAATGATATATGAAGAGAGAGTAAAGTTAAATTGTTCAGTTTTTTTTGTCTGATTTTTCTTTGCCTGTTTTTTTTTTTTTTTTTTGGTCCACTCCCAATGGCACTCGGGGGTTAATCCTGGCTCTGCACTCAGAAGCCACTGCTGGTAGGCTCGGGGAACCTTATGGGATGCCGGAGATTAAATCCACGCCAGTCCTGGACCAGCTATGTGCAAAGCAAATGCCCTACTGCTGTGCTATCACTCTGACCCCAGTTCAGTATCATTTTGAGGCAATATTTAGTACTTCAATAAATGTTTTTTTAATTTTATCCTGTTAAACTATATCTGTAAAATTCCATATTTTATGGAAAATAATGCATGTGAAGTACTTGGAATTTTTTAAAGAGCTATACAAAGCAAAGTTGTTACAATTTCTGAAATAATAAGATAATAAAACACAGTGGCTGTATATAGAAATATTCAGAGACAAACCTTTCATCTAAAAATTGAAAATTGTCAATGACAATCATTTATTTGTAAATTTGGTCACCTGGAATTCATTTCATAAATGCTATTGAATCAATAAAACCGGTAGTTTTCAACTGGTGAACTGCACTCAGGATAGTAATGGGGCCAAAAATAAAAATGGAGTAAATAGGGAAAGGGGAATAATATTGTATTAGGTGATAGGATTACTAGATTACTAGATACTAGATTACTGGATACTAGATTAGATTATTACACAGGACAGGAAATCGACAGCAAATAAAGTTTAGGATGGTTCATCTTATAAAAAGGCTGAAAACCATGACGTAGAGCTGTGACTGAATCATTTAAGTTTGTATTACTAATTTATTTTCCCCACGCATGTAAATATAAATTGGTAAAATTTAGTATAATCTTAATGCTTTTGAAAAAAATTACAGATAAAATGTGAAAAGGAAAATAGTATACTCCCATTTATTTTTTGGTTTTGGTTGTTTGTTTTTTCCTGTACACACCTTGCGGTGCTTATGGGTTACTCTTGAGTTCTAAGGTCTAAAGCTCTGAGCTCTGAGCTCTGCACTCAGGACTTACTTTTGGTGGTGCTGCACCCAGAAATTACTTTTAGCAGTCCCTGGGGACCATATTAGATGACAAGGATCAAACGGGAATTAGCCCAGTGCAAGAAAAAGACCTTAGCCTCAATACTATTGCTCTGGTCCACACATTTATATTTCTAAGGATTATGACTCAATATCTAATAGACAATAATTAGTTGATATTTTTGCTTATTTGAATAATAATAGCCTGTCTACAATAATTTATATCTACATGTATAGCCTAATATATTCAGTAAATACATTTTATAATATAATTCAATGTTATTAAGTAAGAAACTATCTTTACATTTTGAAATGAATATTAAAAATGAGAAGAAAATTAAATCCATTCTAAATTCCTACAACAAATATAATCATATTTACTGAGCTCTGTTATCAAAAGTCTTTCACTTTAAAATTTAATTTATAATGCAACACTTTTTAATATTCACAAAATGGTTGTGAATATATATTTTTTATTTCCCAAAGAACTGAAAGTGTTTTATCATAGTAATTTAATCTAGCAATAATTTCCTCAGTACCTAGAAGTTAGCTAGCACTCGGCTGGAGCTGATTTCAGAGAGATTTGAAAGTTATTCATAAATTAAGTTTCAGAAAAAAAAAAACGCCCTGAAAGGTTTACAGATTAGGTTTAAGTGTTTAATCCTAACTGCTAGAATAGGATATATGTACCTGTCACTAATAAACATTAGTATAAATTTTGCATTGAAATTGTCAATTTAAGCCCTGAATGCAACTGTGTTTTTACATATGCGTAGATTTATGTCAATATGAATAATTGTTTCTAATTTAGGTTGCTTTAATAATGAAAATTAAATAGCCTTAGGGAATTTTAACTATTCAGGATCCATGAATCCTCTATTTGTTCTACAATTGTAAGATGGCAATGACCATAAAATGTCATCTTTGTGAGCATTCTAATCTTAATTACATGTTTGCTCCATGAACTCATCTAACTGAAATTTTATGATCGGAATATAATTTACAGATGTAAATTAAATAATTACCTAAGGCACTTCCAAAGCTACTGGGACTGCTGGTATGAAATCTGATCAATCTTGTGAAGCTAACTGTCTCCTATGAATTGAAACTAGTTTAGAAATTCATAGCCTGTTTTATTGTCTCCTGAAGCCTGACCATTTAGATCAAAATTTTGAGAAAAATAATAAAGAAAATATATTATCTGTATCAAAATTGTGGCAATCAAATGTGAAGATTTAGTAAGTCATAATTTTATCTGGGTAGTTGGAAAGAAATGGACCAGAATAACACTTGTTCAGAACTCATGGAAATTCTTGCCAAGTATTGTGCTTCTACATATGTTATTTCAGATATAGTTACAAGCAAAAAATTATGATGATGTCATATTTCTCTATTTTTCCATATATTGGATTTATTACCAATAAATAAAAACAACATTTTATATAATAAGGAAAGTGTAGCATAATGTAATAGCATTTATTATAGAGACACACACAGTGCGTTGTTAGCAGAGAGAAAAGAAACATGCCATATCATTGAAGAATTTGGAGAGGCCTTAGAAGTTTCATATGACCCAAATCTTCTCCTTTAAGACTGTAAATGATATTGAGAGAAGTGAAACCTTTCTTCAGGGAGAAATCTCACTCTACTCAAAGATATCACCTGAAAACACAATAGAACACTTCATATTAATTTTGCCTGACGTTGCTCTCCCTCATTCTTTGCCCCCCATATTTACTAATTAGCCAAAATCTTTATATTTCTTTACCAGATGAAAGGTTCTTAGCTGATCCCTCTTCCTCTTTTCTTCTTCCCTCTCTCCCTATCTCTCTCCTTCCCAATCTTCCTCCTCTCTCTCCCCTCTCCCTTTCCAACTCTATTTCCCTCTCCATCTTTCTCTCTCCCTTTCTCTTCCTGTCCCTCTCTCCCTCCCTTACTTGCCCTCTCACTTTTTTCTCCCTTTCCATCTCTTTCCCTCTCTCCCTGTCACTCCTTTCTCCTTCCCTTTTTCTCTCTCCCTCCTTCTTTCTCCTCTTCCTCTCTCACTCCCTCTTTCTTACTCCCTCCCTCTCCCTCACTCTCCATCTCTTTCCCTCTATAATCACTGGGTGTGGCCCAAAAACAAACAAACAAAAAAACCCAAAAGATATATAGTGTTAATAGTGTTATTCATCAGAAATCTAGGCAGTGTTACATGAGATTGCAAAAAAGGTCAAAGTGCTAAATTAGCTGTCATACAAACTTCTGTAATGTAGAAAAGTAGGAAAGATTATTACTTTTTGTTTATGCATAAGAAACAAAATAGCAGCTAACAAATCAAAATCAAGTAATAAATCTGGCATCCTGTACTGTGGATAAGAACAAGGGTATTTAAAATTACACTTCTAATATTTTTTGTGGAAACATAATCATATACTCTATGTTACATATATTACATTGTGTATCACAAAAAAAGTTTGCTAGAGTCACTGTAATTAGAATTACAGAGTTAGGAAATCTGGGATGTTTATGATTGCCTACACTATTAAATTGCATTTTAAAACATATTATGTTCTGTTATTTCTTATTTAGGCATCTTTTCTATAAAAGTAGGTTATGGAGGAATACATTACTTTTTTATCTAAAAGGATATTGTTCTTGCCAACAAAAGAGTATATAGATTTTCACAGTAAAAGTAAACAAGATTATTTTAAGATGTATGGCAGTAAAGTTTAAGTTTTACTGACAAGAGTATTGTATCAGTGTGTAAAATGCTTGCTAACTGTCTCTTGAGATGTCCTAAAGAGAAATTAAATGCAATGTGGCATGGAGAAGTGCACTGCAACTATAGCACATTATGAATTTTGTGATGCTACCTTATGTTATTTCCCCAAAATGCAAAAGGTTTCACCAAAAATAAAGTTTGTGCAAAGAAGTCAGTTAATAAATTGATAAAAAAGAACTAAAATTCAAGCTATTTTTTAAAAATTTAACCTTCAAGATCAAATTATTTTTTAGAATATTCCCAGAGTTGAATATATTTTTCCAATTTATGACACAACACTATATTAACATCATAGCTACACATGACAAGCAAAATGCCCACAATCTGGGTGAAAAACATACAGAAATTCAGAAGTCATTCATTATACAGATAAAAAAAAATTGGGTAGGGGCCCAATAGATAGCATGGCAAGTAGTTTTCCTAGCACTCGGCAGACCACGTCATCCTAACTTGTTCCAGCCGCCAGTCATTTTTTGAGTGCTGAGCCAGTAGTAACCTCTGAGGTCCACTGTGTGTGTGACTCAAACCCAAAACCAAAACAAAACAAACATTTCTTTTAATGTAAGGGTATGTATAGAGAGACAACATCTTTGTACGTTTGATTTGTATATGAATTAGCATGTAAATATTGTAATTGAATTAGCTTTTTCTTTCTGATTCTAACTTATAACAAGTATGCTATATATTTATGGATATCCTGCATATGCTCTTTTATTCAGCAGTTATCAAGAAAAATATACTAATAAGCAGTAATAAAAGTCTAACTGGGTTACATCATCAAAGTGTTATTTATATTTCTTCTCTATTTAACTAGATTGATCCTGATTTGATTTGTTTAATTTGAGGGCTGACAAACTGCCTCTATTTCCTTAACACACATGGAAATTCTCAGGACATACTCCTGGTTCTCTTTTCAGGGGTCACTCCTGCTCAGATGAATATATATGGTGCTAATATCAAAATAATTTAATAATTCAGTCTTTTTTTGAAATGAAAAAATGTGCTTGATTCTTTCCTTAATTTTATTCAGAGTATCTATCCTCTTTTCATAACATTATTTTTGCAAAGTTTACCCAATTAGTTCCTTTTATCTTTTTAAATTCTAGGTAAGAAATTTTTCATGAGAAAAATTTATTAAAGATTCTGGCAGAATAAAGTATCTCATGATAGAAATATATAACATTTTATTTAATTTTCATGATATGTTTTCTTATCTCTCCTTCAATTTTGTATCACTTATGGAAAGTGCTTTTTCATATAAGTTTTAATACTACTCAAAGATCAAGTAATACATTTACTCAGATATATAGTTAATGTTTATCAAAGTATTAAACTTATAAATGTCAATTTTCGAGTAATCATTTGTAATTTACATCTGAAATCCTTTATATTTTCTATTCTAGAAAAATGTCCAGACTCTAAGGTTCCACATCATCTGTTTTAAAGATTATGATTTCTCCTATAGACTATTATTTCTACTTGAGATGAGATTATTTTCTAAATATATTATTGAAATGTTACTTTACAATATTTTAATAATAGGAACTATTTTTCACTTGCCTGTGTTCTCTGTCTCTTAACATGTAAGAATTTCTAAACCTTATAATAACTAAATGAATGGATTGATGAGCAATACACACACTTATAGGTACAGATCCATAGTACATATTAATTATATTGTTGCATCTAACCATACCCAGATTATATAATGTATCAGCACATATTACTACAGAAAAGCATGTATATACTCCAAAATTTAGATGTAGATGATAGTGATGCAGAAAAAGTTGACAGAGAACATTGCAGAGATGCTGTTGTATTGTCATACACTTAATTTTCCAACAATTGTTATTTAACATGTCTCTACTAACAGCAAATAAAGCAAGAAAATGCGCAATTGGTTTATTAGTTTTCTTTTACCCAATTTCTTTTAGTAAATTTATTTTTATTTTTTTTTTTTTTGTGATTTTTGGGTTACACCCGGCAGTGCTCAGGGGTTATATCTGGCTCCAGGCTCAGAAATTGCTCCTGGCAGGCACAGGGGACCATATGGGGCGCCGGGATTCGAACTGATGACCTCCTGCATGAAAGGCAAACGCCTTACCTCCATGCTATCTCTCCGGGCCCCTAGTAAATTTATTTTACCATTTTTTTAAATTACAGATGTGGTAGAGGCAACATGTTAGATATGAGTGAGACAAAGATAGAATATTTTTTAAATAGAATTATGTTTTAATGATTAAAGCCATGTATCTTACAGAAATGGTTTCCTAATCTGGATCACAAAGAAAGTGCAATAGAAAACATGTGTTTTTGTGTTGATTAATTTTGAATAACAGATTCTTGTATTACATTTCATTCTATTTAACTATGCAATTTTAATTACAAAATAATTGTTTTATTGTTTTATCTACCCAGAGGTCTCAAAGTTACTAAGAAAAAAATTGGGGGGGTCATACCCAGAGGTGTTCAGTGGTTACTCCTGGCCTCCTGGCTCTGTGCTCAGAAATGGCTCGTCAGGGGACAGAGCAGCAGCGATTTTTGAGCGCCTAGCCAGGAGTGACCACTGAGTTATGGCCCAAGAAGCAAAAAAAAAAAAAAAAAAAGTTCATGGCGGGCTTGGGAGACCATATGGGATACAGGAAATCAAACCATAGTCCATCCTGCTAGGCAACTAACTGCCCTACTGCTGTGCTATCCTCCAGCCTCAGAAAAATATTTTAAATTGTATACATTTTCCTTTGAAAATTGTTTCTATATATATATATAAATTTAAAAATAGATAATTTATGTTTCATTGATAACTATTATCAACTATTTTCTAAACATTTTCAGGAGTGTGTAATGAAAGTTTTTCATCATATACAATATGTTTTCATACTTAAAGAATTAATTTCATATTCTTCATCAAGAAAGCTCCATGAAGAGATAATTTTTAAGTCTCAAAATTTATAGCAATAAGGAAAATAATATCACTATTTGGGTGTAAAATACATTATTAAATAATTGACATATTGAATCCTGTATATCGGTAATATATATTTATAATATAATTAAGTTACATATTTTATAAAATAGATTTATTTTCCTGGGAATCTGTATAATATTCTATAGTTTAACCCTCTAAATTTAATCTCCAGAAGAATAGATGATGCTCTGGGCTTCCCCAGTATTTATTCCAAATTATAGATTCAGTACTTGAGTACAGTTGAGTGTGGCCTAAATGCAAAATCAAAAGATTTAATTTTATATAAATTACCTAACCATGAAATAACTTCAGGGAAAGTAATTCAGATGAAAATTTGCTACATAGGATTCACAAATAGAATAAAGCATATGTGAATAATTGGGTAACAGTTACATCAGGCATAGTGAACATCTGTCAAGAGCACAGATGTTAACTGCTATTTGGAGAAGACAGCATATTAATTCATAGTAATTATTTCCAATGCTTCAAAGACTTCAGGTTGACAAGATACATTTGTTTTCTTCTACATTTCATTTTTTATGTTAGCAGATATTCCATGAAAATGTGCATGCATTTCACTGTAAAAAAAATGACAGGCCCATCATTTAGAACTCTAACTCTGACATAGAGGTAATAAGAAAGATATGAGAGCATTCAGTCTGTCCCAGACTGAGTTGGGTAGTCCTAAGTGCTGTAAATAAATGTGAAATATTTTTAAAATTTCTATGTATTTCAAAATATAAGGAGAAGATGAAGAAAATATTATAGAGGTATACTTTATAATGCTTACTCTTTCATTTTTGGGTGGGGACACACATGGCAGCACTCAAGGCTTAATCCTAGCTCTGTTAAGAAATCACTTATGGTGGGTCCCAGAGGACCATATGTAATGTTTAAGAATAAATCTGAGGGGCCGGTGAGGTGGCGCTAGAGATAAGGTATCTGCCTTGCAAGCACTAGCCAAGGAAAGATCACAACTGCGGTTGGATTCATGGTACCCCCAAGGCAAGGGTAATTTTTGAGCGCTTAGCCAGGAGTAACCCCTGAGCATCAAACGGGTGTGGCCCAAAAAAACAAAAAAAGAAAAAAAGGATAAATCTGAGTTGGAAGCATAAAAAGCAAGAGCCCCACCAACTATATATTTGCTCTGATAATAGTTGGCTTTATTTACATTACTATATTTTATCCTTACAACATCCATATGAGATATATTATAAGTAAATGAAAAGGATGGTATCCAAGGGAGCTAGAAAACAATCCATGCACAATTTCTATGAGTTTAGACTCGAAATCACCAAGCTATAATTAGATGGATATAAGTGCAAATACGTATCTTAATGTATGCTATAGGTATATTTGATTATGCAATGGGTCTGCTTGGTGTGTATTGAAGATATGTTCTTTGCACATTTCAAAAATATACAGCATCTGCTACTTATGAATTTGAGTCAGCTTTTTATTCATAGTATGACTAATTAAAGTTTGTATTTTTTGTAATTGAATAGGTAAATTAATGAGCTTGAAAGCATATTATAGAATATAGAAATGTTAAAGATATGAAAAATTAAAGAATGAATAAAACAATGTATTTATAATTTAAACAATAATTTATAAAATATGTAAAAAATTTTAGTGGATCATGTATTTTCTAATAAAATATATTTAAATTACAAAAGTCAGGATATCAAGTTGTAGTAGAATGTTAAAAGGCAAATAGGAGAGCATAAGATATGCTTTAATTCCACATCAAGCAGAAGTCTAATGTATACTATAAGCACCTCAACTACTTTAAATTGTTAAAAATATATTAATGTTTAAATTAACATTTAAATTATTAAAATATATTAATTTTTAAATTAACATTTTAGGGGCTGGAGGATAGCACAGCTGTAGGGTGTTTGCCTTGCATGCTGCCAACCAAGGAGGGACCCTGTTTCTATGCATCTCATATGGTCCTAAGCCTCCAAGGGGCAATTTCTGAGTCTAGAGCCTGGGTGACCCCTGGGTGCTATTGGGTGTGGCTCAAAAACCAACCAATCAATCAATCAAGTTTAAATTAACATTTTAAAAATTAAATGTAAACCGTGGAAATATGTAAAATTGAGGGCATGTAAAATTTTCCCAGATATATTAAACATGCAGCTATATTTGAGCACCTATAATTATATAAAGAAAACTTGTAAAAAAAGAAGATATTTCTGATAATATATTAAAATATTGAAGTAACTGGTTTAGAAGATTTTCTTGCTTTTAAGTGTACTGAATCTTTTTTGTTTCTTATGTATTATGATCATCCTCAAATATTTAGTATTCATTCACCACCACACTTTGGCCTTTATTTTATCACCTCCCATTTGAGCTCCTTTAAACATAATTGTGTTCATATAATCTGATAGTTATTGACATTGTTATTTGGTTTTGTTGACTGTGTATATTTCTCTTTATAGGTTTCCCCTTAGTTTTATTGGATCATGCGCCACAGTGCTCTGATGTGATTCTCAGGTTCGTGCTGAAAGTCCTTTACCTGAGTGCTCAGAGGACCTTATGTTGCTGGGAATCAGATCCAGAGCTCCTACATGGAAAATATATGCTCCAGACCTATGAGCTATCTCACAACCCATGTTTTCTTTATGTCTTTATGAACCAAAAAAAATCACTATTTTTTTTGTTTACATAAATTCCCTCTTGGGGCCAGAGCAATAGCACAGTGGTAGCAGTAAAGCATTTGCCTTGCAAGCGGCAGATCCAGGACAGACCTGGTTCGATCTCCAGAGTCCCTTATGGTCCCCTAGCCAGGATCGATTTCTGAGTATATAGCCAGGAGTAACCCCTAAGCATTACCGGTGTGGCCCCAAAACAAACAAACAAAAAATGCTCTCTGCAGCCAGTGTATAAATATTGTTATAGATAACATTAATTTTGTAGACAATAAAACAGTATTTTGTTGTATGTGTATAAATGTGTGTATATATGTGATATATATGTATATTTATGTATATATATCCTGTTTTCTGTTTTTGTGCACATCCAGACAAGGATTAAACTACTCTTTCAGGCATGCAGTGTTCTGGACTTATTTAGAATAATAGCCATAATCGATTGTGGTTCTCTGCCTGCAGGCCTCATAGGACATTTTAACTTCAACTTTGACTTCAAATTCTAACTTCCCTAAATAGCTTCTAAATGGGTTTTAAAATGCTCCATCTAAATTACTTACAGGCTTTTTTTTTTTTTTTTGGTAACTCCATCAATTCCTGGAGAATGAGCTTTCCCAGTAATCAAGATTTTCAACATTTCTAAATCCAACTCAAAGTTGCATCCTATCCCTGAGGAATTTTATCTCCTGAAGTATATGTAACCTTAAGTATTATCAATGCATACAATGTTCTTAATTTACAATTTGAATCAGCTCTTGTTGGAGCTGTTAAATTTACTGAGTGTTTTTATACCATTTCAGTCTTTAACTTTTGCTATTGCTCGTACTTAACTGCTTTGTTATTTTCACATTCATTTTGAATGTCTTTATATAATTTGCCTTTCAATATGTTATTGAGTCATAATCTTTAAATCTATAAAATGATGATATGGTATATGTATGATTATATTAGATATCATATATCACATGCATGTGATATATGATGTATTATACTTTGTATGTATGATATATATTACATGGTATGATATACATGATATGATATGATATATAATTATGCTATAATTCTCTAACTTATCTTGTTCATGCTTAATGATTTATTATTTTTACACTCATTTTGAGTATCTTTATATATTTGTCTTTCAATATAATATTGAATTATATTTATAAGTATTATGATATATATCTTATATGATATATATGATATGATAATATATAAATATGTAGGCATGTATCCATATACATTATATATGACAAAGGATACCTTTGCAGCTAAGCTTTATAAAGAGGGGATGGCTAGAGGTAACCTGGAGAACTTGATTCCACTTCTGGGTTTGCCCCAACTCATCCTCTTGTGATGCTCAGGACTGGCAAATCTGCTCCCATTATCTATGTGATATGACTTTCTATTTTAGAACAACTCTGAAACTCAACAAACCATTGTCTGGAAACCATTAATCATAAGTAACATGAGATTTCAAACCCTCACACAGTTAGGATGTGCACCCTTTAGTCAGCTTGGAGACATTACAAAAAATTGATCTTTACCAATGCAACCCTAAATATTAAACAGAGTCAACAGTTAGGGAGAAAATGTTGCATGCATCTAGACAGTGGTTCTAGGTAATAAACTTTTTGAAAATAATATTATTTAAGATCAAGGCATGGAGAACATATCCTTTTGAGATGCAAATTCTAATGTATTTGGAGGTGAATAACTGTCATCCCTCCTAGAAAATGGTGGATTCCACTGTTGAAGAAAATAAAATTTATAATAATATAAAAGTCCCATCAGAAGGGTTTGGTACTTCTTGTGGCAACACCCATACCAAGACCATTTTAAAGAACTATGTAACTATATATAACCCAAACATTATTTTCTCTCTCTCTCTTCTCTCCATGTTTCTCTTTCTCTTTCTTTAAGGTCAATATATTATCATCAGCCACTTAGGCTATTTATATTTCTAACTTATCTAACATATATACTATTCTATTTTCTAACAGAGCAAAGGGCACACATCAGTCAAAGAAATCTGCTGCCCCATCTTTTCTGAGGGTTTCCCAACTGAGACTAAGATTAAGTTAAAATAAAGATATTCTACATATAATTGGGTCTAGCTGTTCATATTTTAATTCATTTATAAATATAGGTCATTAGCTAAAAATAGCTTTAAATTATCCTCAGACTTTTACCTCACCAGCATGACTTAGAACTACTGACTCAGACTTGTTTTGTGACTAGACTTAGAAAATTTGTTAATATATTTGGTTTATTTTGTATTTGTATTAGCTCAATTGTTCGGTTGAATTTGATTTATTTTAATGTAGATGGAAATTTATTTTGTTTTTATAAATTTCTCCAGTCCTAATTTTAGAGATTTTGATGAGTATATAATGATAAAACCCACCCCATAAATTGTATTTGTAAAAATATCTCTGGCCATTGTGTGTACAAATAGGTTTGGAAATCAACTCCAAACTCACTTTAATATTTACTACAAAACACCACAAATAATTCTTCCTGTCACTTTCCTTTTTATCTCTATAACAGTGTCTTATTCCATACAGAACAAGAGATAGAAGCAAAAGTATTTCCAATATTCAGAAACTTCATTTCATACTTGCTCCAATAAAAGATGAGAGTAGTTACATAAATTGGCTCAATCATTTTTAAAGTGTCAGCTCTTTGCTCTCTCAGGATCTTTTACCACAGAAGAACATTCATATTTCTTCTAGTTCTCCTAATAATAACACTAACGTAAAATAATATAAAATGAAAAGACTCTTTATGTCTCTAGTCCATTGCCAACTTTAATTCATAATAGTCAGTATTAATTCAGGCCTACAGTTCCAACGGAAGATAACAGTAGCCTAGACATTTTGCTTCTCTATTTGATTTTTTCATGTTCTATCAAGATTTGCTAAATCTATTTAGTTCAGAATCCAGCCTCAGGCATCTCTAAATGTGTTAGTTTAATACTTTATCATCTCTTCTTTGCATTCTTCATAGAGGATAGATGGTTTTATATTAAAGAAAACACAATACAGTGTTTTCTGACAAGAAAAAAATTGATTGTTGGAACCTCTACCAAAACCCAAAATTGATATTTTTCATTTTGCTCTGAAATTATAGAATGTTTTATGAAATATATCTGCAGGGTCTTCTCTTTAGGGATACTAGTGTGAAAGGAATGTTTACATTATTTCTTTCATTATTTCTTAGTCTGTGAAAGAAAAAAGAGTTTAGTATATTTAACATAAATTAGTAGAATGAATTAATG
Source organism: Suncus etruscus (assembly GCF_024139225.1). Taxonomy (NCBI): domain Eukaryota; kingdom Metazoa; phylum Chordata; class Mammalia; order Eulipotyphla; family Soricidae; genus Suncus; species Suncus etruscus. Next base: position 43,373,971 of record NC_064856.1, read on the forward strand.
ATACTGGGGGCCAGAGCCATGGCACTGTGGTAGAGCATTTGCCTGGCACACAGCCAATCTAGAATGGACCGGGTTCAATCCCTGACATCCTATATGTTCCCCCTTGCCTTCCAGGAAAGATTTCTGAGCATAAAGACAGGAGTAACCCTTGAAAGCCAATGGGTGTGGCCCCAAAACAAAGAAACAGAAAAAAGATACTGGATCTTACAACTTATAAAGACTAATATTTAGTCATAAGTCAAAAGTAAGAAATTTTGAATTAAAGCAATCCAGTCCATCATCTATTTTGGTAAATATGGGTTTGAGTCATTTTTGTTTTTGTTTTTGTTTTTTTTTGCTTTAATAAATTATTTATTTAAGTACCATGGTCACATAAATATTTGCAGTTGGGTTTCTGTCATAGAATGTACAGCACCTTAGAGAGATCTCCCCAAGCCCTTAGGGTTTTTTACTAAGGGATGGGTGGGACCAATCTGGCAGTGCTTAGGGATCAGTCCTGGTGGGCTTCAGAGACCATATGAAGTGGCAGGAATCAAACCTGGGTTGGCCTTATGAAAAGTGAAATTTTCCTGTCACCAATTTTCTTCATTTCCTTTTTCCATTCTCAACCTCTGCCTGTCTCTGGAACAGGCATTCTACCTCTCTCTCTTTGTCATGGTAGTTGTCAGTAGCTTAATAATCTAATTGCACTCACCTATCTTTGGGCTGGTCCTCATCTTTATTATCTCAGATATTATTACCATACTGTCTTATATTTTTCTTACATCTCACAACTGAGTGAGACTTCTCTCTCCCTCTGACTCATTTCACCCAGCAAACAGTCTTTATATCCATACACTTTTGTCAAATTTTATGACTTAATTTTCCTTACAGCTACATAGTATTCCATTTTGTAGATATACCATAATTTCTTTAGTCACTCATCTGTTGTCAGGAACATGGGTAGTATCTAGAATCTGTCTCTTGTAAATATTCCTAGTTCCTTCTTAGTGCTTTTTTTTTTAAACCTTGCTCTCATATACATCAGACATATCTTAGATATCCATAAGCAACTGATCATTGCCATAGAAGATTAGATAAAGCCTATATTGAGCATTTTACCAATCAATAAAATGAACCTTTCTGGTGTGAATTGTTTTTTTACCTAATGGCATCTTATATTATTACTTCTTGAAGTCTCAACCACAAAGCTAAAAGTTCTACCCTTTAAAAGCTTAGAAAATATCTATATATGTTTTCATTATATATTCTAGTTACCCACCACTCATAACCACTCTCCTTGTACTTAGTAGCTATAATTTAGTTTAATTTTGATAAATTGTGTAACTTCGGATTTAATAATGCTTATTGTCAGTGATTAACATGCTGGTAGAAAATCACTTGTTTTTACTGTCATCTTTTCCCTTAAATAGTTTCACAAGGACAGTACATGCTGGATTCATAATCTGACATTGGTTGAACAGAGAATATAGAGTAGTAATTTGATTAAAGATTAGGTTATGAGACAGTGATATAAAGTAATATGTGTAAATAGAGATTAATAAAATAATCTTTAAGTAAAAATTAGTCTATAATTAACCTGAGGAGCAAGGAAGAAAATTATGAGAAAAATGGTTTACTTTTCTGCTAGTATAAGGAGAAAAGATATGAAGTTGTATTTGTAACATGCCACTGCCACTCAAATCTGGCCAGGAACAGCTGGACACAGGAACAGAAGTGGAGGTCCTAGAGGAGAGTGCGCATAAGAGTTTGCTGATTGTGACTACACCAAGAAAGAAGTTTAGATCTAGCCTGTTTATTCACCCAAAGAGCAGGGTTTTTATACATTTACTTTAGCAAGTCATTCTGAGTTGGCAAAGAAGGGGGTAATCAATAGTTTAATAGCAGGAAAACATGTGGCTTTTGTGAGGTATAGATAATCATCAAAAATTCTATAGAATTCATTGACATTCTCTTTAATATAATGATTACAATAATTATGGATATTTTCCCAGAGACATCACTTATTTTTGACCTAGAATTGAACAATACCCTAATGTCCCAAAGTCTTCTATTCAATCAGCTTAGTGGTTTGAATATCCAGTTCCTGTCTTCTAGGGAATCATTTGTGTGGCTGTTTACTGAATGCCCAACTTGGGTTTTGTTGTGATGCTAAAATTATCTTTAAAACCAAGTGGCCATTGGCTCAGAGCTGAATGCTCTGATTCTTCAGTTATTTTACATTATCTCCTATAGCATTCCTATACTGATTAGGAAGGCCTGAAATAACCAGGCCTCAGCACATTTACTTGATCACTGGGAAACAGTTTTGATTTACAGAAGTCTTGGTTGTCTTTAGAGGGACTCACAGAGATGTCCTTAGGATGCTAGTAAAACTATATCTCAAATGAGAGGAGCGAATTTATTCCACGGTCTCTATCAATACCCTCTTTACCCTAAGCATCTCATGGCAATTGTGGATACAGGCTACCACAGGCTTTTTTGAGCCTTGTGCCCTCCCTTAGCCATGGGCTCTAGGCTAGGATTCCTTATATAGAGGTCATGGCAGGAACAGGTTAATTTTCATGACATATAAGACTCAAATTCAGTAATAGAATTTATTTACTTCAGTTATTTGCATTGAAAAGCAACTAGAAATTTCATGGAATAATTTTTTTAAAATATAATCATTTCTCAACTCTGTCAATCATGTGCAAGAATTGACATTCTAGTTAAAGATATGTATCATTATATCATTATAGATTTAGAGAAATTTGAAAAGATATATATAACATATAGTTGTGTTTGTTATTAAAATAGATCATGGTTTGTTATATTTAATATGCTCAGTACCTATCAGAATACTAGAATAAAGTGACTACAATAATACCAACTCCATCAATTTACAATACATTTCAAGACATCCTATAGATTCCTAAAGACATGAATAATTATTAACCCTCTGCATAATACCCTTATACCCAATAAATACCTGTGATAACTTTTAATTTATATAATATGAACTATCTTATTGCCTATTTTATATAATACAAGTATAACAATAATTAAGTAAGAGTAGGTCTTTGTTTCCCAATTATGTCTTATTTTTAAAATGTTTTGAATGAAAATAAGCATCGGTAACTGAGTCAATGAAAAGCAAAGACATATAACATATAAGGATGCTCAATAAAACCTTCATTTTCAAATATATAATTAACAACTGAAGCTATAATAGGACAAAAGAGCAAGTAGAGTCACTTATTGTTATATATATATTTATTTTTGTCTTTATGAACATATACTAAAACATTGCATTTATTAATTTCTACTAGTGCACAGGGTGATAGAGTCTTTATTATATAATTTGTTTTAAATGACAAAGAAATTTTAGTCCATTTCTTCAAGATTGAGATAGTTTCCTAGTTTAGATGAATGGTATGATCTTTAAGAAGTTCAAGATACATTTTCAATGTTGAAATCTGGCTTGGGTATTGAAATAAAAGCTAATTTTTGTGTCTGACAGTAACACATATTCTCTCTAATATATTGTACTCTGAGGGAAAAATGTGACACTGTTCTCAGCTATATAGAGGTATAATAAATTTGAAAGAAATTTGTAAAGAAATTATAGCAGGGTCAATCTGTGTTAGGAAGAGTAAAGTATGAACATAGGCTTAATGTATGCTAGGCTGCATCATTCTAAAATTAACTTTTCAATATTATCAGCATATTGTAATATAATGAAATGTCTTTATTCTAACATAAACATATCAATTAATGATGATTTGAGTAAGGAGAGTGATTCATTTTTTTATTTTTAGATAATAATTCATTTATTTAGCACTGTGGTTTCAAAAATGTTCATAATTATGAGTGTGTTATATATTTGTATATTAAGTATATTTGACAAGGGTTCCTAAGCATTTAAATTGATATATTTATAGTTCACATTGTTCCGTATAGAAATCAAATAATCTATTTTAAATAGAAAAGCAAAACAATTATTAAACATTAAAGTGAATGTAAATCTTATTTTATGTATTCTTACATGCTGAATATTAACAGTCAGAACTTTTCTTACCATCTATTTTAATGAGGTAAATGAAATAGTAATTTAGCGAAATAATCACATTCAAACTTCTAAAGAGATATGTAATTTTAATTATATTAATGTACTGATGATTTATCTTTAATCTATAAAACTACATAAAATGAAGTTAAAATAAATTTTTTGCACAGCCAATAAATCTTCAAATACAAGTTATTAAAATTAACTATAGAAGAAAATTCTTTGTTATATCAGAAATTGAGTTCAATTAGGGAGTCATTATATTAAAAAGTGAGATTGATTTGCAACACTATCATTTTGGTGTTCTATTTCTTAATATTAATAATAAAATCTTAAATCTGACAAGGAGCGCCATTAAAGTACTTCATAGAAAGGGTTATATATTACTACAAAAGTGTATTATCCAGAACTTATTCCCTTCTGATACCAATATTTGTCATGTCCAAGAGATTAATGATGTGGAATATAAACTAGTTGGCTGACATCAGTTATTGTGATCCACATTCTTAGTAGATTTATATGCCATGATTTTTTTCATTTTGTGCCCTAAAAACATTCACCTAAAATTCAAATATTACCTTTGGACATTGGTGCAGTTGTTTTGAAGTGAAAATGTTTCCAATACAATGTTATAGTAGAATTAGTTCTCCAGTGACTAAGTGCATTAATGATGCATATATATATGCATATATATGGAACTAATTCTATATATATCATGGCACATTCAATTCATTTGAAAGCAATAAATATATGATCAAATGGCCCTAGAAAATGCATGTAGGAAATTTTAGAAATTATAAAAATATTTATCAGTTTGTAGAATACACTTAAGTCTAAATTAGCATTATGGATGTGATCAGGGTATATAGATATGTAAAGTGTCTTATACTATTAGAAACAGTATTTTCTATTTTTTATAACATGCAATATGAAAACTTAAAACATTCTAGGGACCATAATGAGACAGTAGATAAAATATAACTGGCTTTGTATGCCTTGTATCCATGTTTTGATCCCAAGCACCATATATAGTCCCAGAGTCTTGAGAGGTGTGATCCCTAAACTCAGTGGTAGAAATAATCACTGAGTATTGACAGATGTGACACAACATTTACTCCTCCAAAACAAGTAATTTTATTATTATTTAATCATTATACAGACAAGAATCTTTTCATAGAATGGTTGGTTTTATGACCAGAGTTGCACAAAATTTAAATCAATTATCAATTGGGTTGTAGTCATATGTGTCACAGAGCTCTTCCAAACTCTATGCCAGTGGCAAAATATAGGTCTGTTTCATGGATTCCTCAGTATTCTCTTCACATCTAATTAAATATGTTGTATTATATCTTTTTATATTTAAAATATTTTTTATTTCTAATTTATCATTAATTATTTTTCTTTAGGGTATATAAAATTGCACTGTGTTAAATTTACCAGCCAAAAATTGTCACCCTACATTAAAACCAGTTGATACAAAATCCCTTTTGTCTTAGAATAAAGCAGAATAACCCTGGATATGATATATAGGATAACAACTATTGGGACAGAATTCTGCAACATATATAATGGTTTTCACATAGTGAGAAACAGCTGCTAAAATGAACTATAATAAAATTCACTAAATATGTTTTTTACTGATTTAAAACTGATTGTCTTCAAAAGTTTTCATGAGTGTATAAATTGCAGATCTGTACTAGGTGATAAAGAAAAGGGAAAATCATTTGTGGAGGCATTTTCAATATTTGAGGCCAATATTTATCCATTCTGTATGGCAGGATGCCTGGTCTGAAGGTGAATTGATCATCAGTTTGAAATATGTGGCCAGGATTTGGTTACTAGATGTTGCCTCAAAATTTTAAAATCATTGTCACTTTTTATGCAGATGATACATAGCGAATAAACTCTCTTAAAATGTAATGGAAATATATCATATGTTTATATGCTATAAATTGTAATGAAAATGCTACATATATCATGCATAATATACATACATCAGTTTAAAGTATAAAATACAGTAGTATTTTATGTTTTCCCTAAGTTTTATTCAATTTGTCAACTGCTAAATGAGTGAGAAAATCTATAAATTTAAAGTAGTATATAACTGACTTAAATTATTATTACTATCAATTGAGAAGATTAACAATGTATACAATATAGAATAATTATTGGAATTAATAACTTCATCTTCAAAGTTTTAAAATCTTTAATATGTAATAAATGCCACTAGAGATATAATTAATCTTATCTTGTCAAAATATTTTATTAAAATTATATTTATTGTACTAGACAAAGTGGTATTAAATTTAAAGTAGACTATGTGTTTTTTAAAGTACATCGCAAATAAAGTCAGCATTATCCACTGAGGAAAATTATCTTAAGAACTATAGTCTTTATTTTTATAGATATTTTTTCAATGATTGCTCATAAAAAAGGATGAGTTAGGTTGATTCTATTACAATATCCTAACTATAGAAAACTACACAAAATTATCATAATTATTATTTGTATTGTAATATATTCATTTATATTAAAATTTATCACAGTTATGCTAAAAGAATTTATAAAATGATTCTAAAAGTAGATACTTTTTTGTTTTTTTGGAAAAGCTTCACAAATTTGCATGTCATCCTTGTGAAGGGGGCATGCTAATCTCTGTATTGTTCCAATTTTACTCTACGCGCTACCGATGCGAGCATTAAAAATAGATACTATTTTTTTGTTTTTGTTTTGGTTTTGGTTTTTGGTTTTGGAGCCACACCTGACAGTGCTCAGGAGTTATTTCTTGGCTCTGCACTAGGAATCACTACTTGCAGGTTCTGGGAACCCTATGGGATGCTATAGATGAATCTGGTCTGGCCATGTTCTAACTGGATAATGTTTAAAGATGTAAATTTAATTAAGTAGCCGAGTACTCAGAAAAAACATAGAACAATTGCATGGCAGTAAATCAGAGGATAGTCCTTGCTGGCTGACTATGCTTTGGGGGTGTATTAACCTACCTGCTTGCAGTCAAATAATGGAACCATCTGAGTGCCAAAGATATGACCTATGATTTTGCTTTGTGTAATACGAACACCCTACACACTGCACTATTGTTCTGGTATTAAACCTTGTTTTGTTTTGTTTTGTTTTGTTTTGTTTTGTTTTACAGAGTATACAAGTATCTGTGATTTACCCATATCTTCGCTTTTCTCCCACTGGAATAGGTGGATTTTATTTGAGGAAATTTACCTAAAGCTATATTTTCAAGAAAGTCTCCAAATGACTTTTTCCATAAGTTTTTCAGAAGCTACTGTGCTTATATTTTTTTCTAATTTTCTCTGCAGACATTTTCTGAATCCTATTATCTGACATTGACAGGTAGCTAGAGAATAAGACCATATTAGAAAACATTTTCATAACATGATGCAGAGTAATGGTATCTATGATATATGGTTACTGAAGAGAAAAACATGTATTCAAAGTTTTTCAGAGAACATATTTATTAAATTAAATATTTTATATCATCATTATTTAAAGAACCACTGTTTTTTATTTTTATTTTGATCAAAGTGAATTACAAATATTTCACAGTAATATTTTAGGTTCATAGAGACATTGAATCAGGGGCATTCCCACTACCAATGTTGTCCTATCTCCAACACTGTCCCCAGCATACATTCCATATCTCCTTCCTTTATTCCCAAGGTTGCTTGTCTAAGTGGTGCCCTCTGTGTCTAGCTTGTTGTAGATTGGGTATTGATTCTGTTGTTGTTGACTTTGGATTTGGTATTTAAGTTGATCATTTTTTATTTCTACTTAATGTTCATACAACTGTTTGGTCTTGGTAACCACCATTATTTCCCCCTCAATTTGTGAGGTGGAACAAAGTGGTTCAAGTTACATGATTTTGTTTGAAGGAAAGAAAAAAATAAAATATGGCAAAAATAAAATAAGCAAAAAAATGGGAGGAGTCCATCTAGAGGCTATAAATATCAATTTAAAAGAAGAAGGGGAAAAAGGAAGAAAAATAGCAATACTCAATTTTTTTAATCAAACAAAAAACTCAAAAAGCAACACACCAATAAAAACAACAACCACACAATAACCACGGTCTTGAAATAAAAACAAAACAAAGCACAAAAACTATGGAAAAAAACAAACAACAAACAACAACAATGACAAAACAAAAAAAGTAATTTGTGCTTCTCTCTTTTTTTTCTTGCATAGGCACAGTAAATATTAGGGAGTTTAGAAAAGGGAATTCCCTTAGCCTAAGTGACACAGGGTTTCTCTGTTCTTGAAGTATACTGTCATGGGAATAACTACAGGCCTCTGTACATATTTTTTTACTCTTCCCTAGGTCCTTTTGTGGTGTCTGGATACTTTCTGCTCCATTGTGGATGAGAAAATCATGCCTCTGTAGCTAGAGATTTTGATATTTGCCCAGGTCAAAGGATGGATCCCAAGATGAAATCTTTCTTTAAGGTTCTAGGAGTTCTGTTCCATCACTGTTGTTTTAATCAGTCTTCTGTAGTTGGTGGTCTTGGGTTTTGCCTCGATCCTAGGATGAAGCATAGGATAGAGTCTTTCATTATGATATGATCAGTTGCAGTTCTCTCAATCAGATCAGTTAGAGATCTTGGTTGTTGTAGAGATTATAGGCCAAGACCTAGACTAGGGTCCTTTTTATTGGTCCCAGGATAAGTAAAAAACCATTGTTTATAGAGTTATAGATAGTTGAGTCTTAAGCATATAAGATTTAAACACCAATCCCACAGTTTCATGTTTTTGCCACCAGTATTTTTCCACTCCACTTATCTCTACTTTTTCTTTACCTACATCCATTTATCAATTTTGTTACTTTTCTTTGCTTGTGTTGGTTTCTAAGTCAAACCTAAAGATCCTTGTGGCTTACTCCTGAATGTGGAATCAGGGATAATTCCAGGTGGGGCTCAAGGGACTAAATGGGTGTGGGGATAAAGTTTGTGTCAACATGCCTAAAAGTTAAGTCTCCTACCTGTGTTTTTTCAGCACAAAGTTCTAATTTTAAAATTCAGCAATGCTGACAAATAATGCTGATGTGGAACAGGACCAGGTTTAAAATTCTACAGTGCTGACATATAGGGTTTTTCTGAAACAAGACCTATAGAAAACTAATTATGAAAACTAACTATAGATTATCAAAATATTATAAAATACAGGAAAATATATAAAATATATGATTGTATGATTCTAACTACATTATTGACATAATTAAACTATCTAATAAGTCATTGAGGAGGAAGAACAGGTGGTTTCCATGCCTTATATGCATCCACCCTATTCTTTAATACCAACAATAAATAAATAGCTTTCCAATTAACATTAACAGTGGTATTGGTAATGTTTGGCATAGGTTCTTGGAAATCTATTTTTTAAATTAGTACAAAGAAATCTGATACTTGTAATATATTTTGTTTTATAGCTTAAATAGTTATGCTTCTATTATTGACTATAATCTAAAAAATTCACTAAGTTCCATACATAAATTCCAGGCCTTATTTACACTGCATGCAAGTTATGTTCAACATTGCTCACAGAGGTCTTGTTCATGATATTTATATTGGTATAGTGCCTCATGATTGAAGCTCTTGATCGCCACACTTAACTGTTGTATATATGAATTGTTTCATGATACTGAGAGCTATTGCTCATTGTTCCACTGTTTCTTACTTGTTCTTATATTTTCCCTATCCCAGATCATGAAGTATAAGAACTTATGCTTTTTTTTGGGGGGGTTGGGTTTTAGGGTGATACCTGGAAGCACTCAGGGGATACTCCTGGCTCTATGCTCAGAAGTTGCTCCTGGTGGGCTTGAGGGACCATATGGGATGCTGGGATTCAAACCACTGTATCTTCAGCATGCAAGGCAAATGCTCTACCTCCATGATATCTCTCCAGCCCTATATATTTTTTATGTTTAAGAATGGACACACTTTCCAAAAGAATATTGTGTCCTCTTCCATAGCTTAGATATCTCTAGCATAAACTATTCTTGCTAACTGAATGATTTCCCCCAATGAAGGCAACTGATAAAATGGCAAACTGGGCTCACTAAATTGCCTTGCAACACTTCTCTATCCAATATACTTCAAGATAACATTAGTATCAACCAAATGGCCAAATGTCGAAAATCAAAGTAATGAACTCTAGTCTCCCTGACCACCTTGGAAATGTCCCCAAGAAAAGTTGATAAAAGGGAACATTGAAAAAATACAAATTTTCTAAATCATTAGGTAAATCATTATAGTTAATGTTAATAATCTAAATGAAGAACACCATATCAATAGTTTTCAAAATCATCAGATACATGGTTTTGAAAAACCAACTTAATGATAGAGTATAAAGTACAGTAGGCATTAAAGTTTCTCTTGAAAGAAAGAGGATGGCATCTGAATTGTAAAGTAGTTCATGTTAATAGATTGAAATATATTAATATATTCAAAGTAGTATTCCCTCACATCATTGTACAGATTCAAGAATATCCCCAATTAAATTTCACAAATGCTTTAAATTTGCATGAAATTATACAAATTCTTGAATAGAAAAACTAATTCTCTGAAAAAAGTAGTTGAGAAATTATAATATTTCTTGGGTTTAAATTATATTAAAAAGTTATAGTAATCTAAACTTTTTGGTACTAAAATAAAGACTCTAGATCAATGAGGCAGAATTATCAGAACTTAAAAAATCCTTTAGATGAATGAACAGTTAATCTACCACCAAGGAACTAAATAATTACATAAAATAGGGAAAGAATGGGGCCAGAGCAGTAGCTCAGCAATAGGGCATTTGCCTTGCATGTGGCTGACCCAGGAGAGATTGCAGTTCAATAACTCAGTAACCCATATGGTCCCCCAAGCCAGGAGTATTTCTGAGCACATAGCCAGAAGTAATTCCTGAGCAACACTGGTCTGGCCCAAAAATAAAAAAAAAATTTGAGAAAAAATTGTCATTAAATAGTATTGGGATAATTGGATAGCTGTATTTTAAAAAATGAAAATTATAATCATACCTCATAATATTTTAAAAAATAACTCAAGTAAAATAAAAACCAAATTTAGAACAGAATCAATATAATACATTAAAGAAAACATAAAAATTAAGTAAATGCACCTCAGAAATCTCTTCAATTATTCAATTTCAGAGGCATAGACAACAAAATAAATGGTGTATACTACTTTAACTTAAAAATAAAGCTTGGCTATGGGATATATTTTTTTAATGTTTTTGCAAATGTGGTATTTCAGGTTTTACAAATATAGCTTAAGTTATTAGTATATTAAATTTACAATAGATATTGTATTTGTGTATATAAATATGTATTTTATTTATATATGCATGCATTTTTATATTTCTAGGCACCATGATTACAAACATGTTTATATTTGGGTTTCAGTTATGTAAAAGAGCACCCCCCCTTCATCAATGCAGTCATCCCACAACCAATGCACACCATCTTCCTCCTCCGCTACTCCCTGCCTGTATTTGAGAGAGGAATTCTATTTTTCTCTACTCATTAACATTCTCATAATAGTTGTTAGTGTATTTATTTCTCTAATTGCACTAACAACTCTTTGTGGTAATTTTCATATCGAGGGCTGGTCCTTCCAGTACTCATCTCTATTGTCTCTGTGTATTATTTCAATAATGTCTTTTATTTTTTTTAAATACCACAGATAAGTGAGATTTTGCTGTGCCTATCTTTATTCCTCTCACATATTTTACTCAATATAATAGTTTCCATGTCCATCAATGTACAGGAAAATTTCATGACTTCATTTCTCCTGGTGGCTGCATAATATTCCACTTGTATATGTACCACAGTTTCTTTAGCTACTTACCTGTTTTAGGACATCTGGGTTGTTTCCAGATTTTGGCTATTGTAAATAGAGTTGCAATGAATATAGGTGTGCAGAAGGCATTTTTGTCTTGTGTTTTTAGTTCTTGGGATATATACCTAGGTGTGGAATCACTGGATCATATGGGAGCTCAATATCATGTTTTTTGAGAAATCTATTTTTTCCTTGTTAAGTTCTGTTAGTTCCTTGGATATCTTGGACTTTAGACCCTTATCTGATGGGAATTGAGTGAACAGTTTCTCCCATTCTGCTGTTGGTCCTTGTATTCTAGTCAATATTTCTATTTAGGTGCAGAAGCTTCTCAGCTTAATATAGTCCCATTTGTATATTTCCACTTCTATTTCGTTGGACAGTAGTGTCATCTTTGAAGATGCCATTAGTCTCAATATCATGGAGTGTTTTACCTACATGTTCTTTTATATCTTATTTTCCAGGTCTGATATTAAGGTATTTAATCCATTTGGATTTGATCTTTTGCATGGTGTTCACTTTCTTGCATGTGGCTGACCATTTGTCCCAACACCATTGTTGAAGAGATTTTCTTTGACTCATGTTTTGTTTCTTGCTCTTTCAGAAGAGATGAAGTCATAAAATTTTCCTATACATGGATATATTTGGAATCTATTATGCTGAGTGAAATAAGTCAGAGGGAGAGAGATAAACACAGAATGGTCTCACTCATCTATGGGTTTTGAGAAAAATGAAAAACATTTGTGTAATGATTCTCAGAGACAAAATAGATGAGGACTGGAGGGTCCAGCTCCTGACATGAAGCTCACCACAGGGATTGTTTAGTGAAGTCACAGAAATAATTACACTGAGAACTATCATGACAAAATGTGACTGAATGAGAGAAATAGAAAGCCTGTCTAGAGGAAAAGGGTTGGTGTAAGTAGGGTGGGAAGGAAGGACACTTGGGATATTGGTCATGGAAATGTTCACTGGTGAAGGATTTTATACATACATAGATATATGTATATATGTGTTTGTATGTGTGTGTGTGTTGAAAATTTTAAAAACAGAAAAGAAAAGATAAGGCCTCCCTCCCAATTTTTACCACAGGCTATGTTCTTTACACTGACGGTATAGAAAGAGAAGGTACAGTAAATGTACCCCATATACACCTCAACCCAGGCTCTTTGCATGGTTTGCATTGTGAATTGGGGGACAAAAAAAAGATTAATTGAGTATGTCTGGGGAAAAAATTTAATAGAAAAGAAATTTAAGATAAAAATATCACAAATTGGTGAAATCTTTGCATATAACATATTAGATAAATAATCAATATCTAGTGTTTATGAAATGCTCACAAAGCTCAATCACTAAAAAATTCAATAAACCAATCTGAAATATAGACAGGAAAATAAGAGGTATTAATCAAAGAAGACAATATTTATATATTTAATAATAAGATCAATATTTTATATAATATTCAAAATATGCAATTTTAACTATAAAGCACATGAAGGTATACTAAATATATTTTAACCAGATTATCAAGTATTGTAAATTTTTGAGCATATATAATTTCTATTCTTGTACAGTTCAATATGGTGAAGTTAAATTGAAAAATTGTCCATTATCTGCTAAAATTGATTTTATTCACACTTTTTGTATATTTGCTTTAACCTGTACAGATAATTTTACACAACTTAAAAGCTTAAGACACCATAAAACTAATTACAGTAGCTCTATTTCTAATAGGCACATATAGAAGTCAGTCAAAATGTAATTAATATAATATAACTAATTATGTTGTAGCATATTTTTATATTATTTGAATGCAAGCAATTAAAATGAATGAACAATAGTTCAATAGCAATAAATATCAAAAATAGTGTTGAACAAGTAATTAACATAAAATAATGTATTAAATATAATTTAATTTTCATAAAATTGAAATATAGACAAAACTAATATAATGTTAAGCAAATACTTTGGACTATGAATTTTGATAAAAAGCTGGATATGAAGTTTTAACAAAGTATTATGTATATACATATATACATAAATTATATATTTCCATCTACATTCAACTGTAGATAATAGATAATATTAGGAAATTATAATATTTAATATTGTGATAATATGTAATATAAAATAATATGTAGTGTGATCTTATATCAAATTGTTGTATAATAGATGATAGATAATAGAAATATGGAAGGTGGAGTGATATTTACATTGTAATAAATTTTCTAAACATAGAATCTACCCTATATATTTGAACAGGTAATGACTCATAACTTAGGAATTTATAAAATATGTAATTTCTTATATTTTGGATATTTTTTGGACACACCTTACTGTACTCAAAATTTATTCCTGGTTTCTCTGGTGGAGCTCTGGGAACCAATATATTGGGTGCATTTAACTTTTCATTCATTCATTTAATAATTGAATCTATCACTCAATTTCTCATGTTGTAGACATGAGATATATGTTTGGAATAACTGATGAACAAAACAGAAAAAGCAATGTGTTGTGAGGGTCTGAAGTGGTAGTGCAATCTGTAGGGCGTTTGTCTTGCATGTGCTGACCTCTGACATATAGCAGTTCGATCCCTCAGCGCACCATATCGTTCTCCAGGCCAGGGTCGATTTCTGAGTGCATATCCAGGAGTAACCCTTGGTTACACCATACTGGGTGTGGCCGAAAAAGCAAAAAAATAAACAAAACAAAACAAAAAACAATGTGATTGTGAAAATAAATATGTTGAAAAGAATATCTTACAAATATGTTGAAAAAATACCTTAAAACCTATGACTCTCAAAGTTAAACTAAAATGATTTATCATTTACATTTGTTTGAGGCCAATTAACAGAAAACTACTTCAAAGTCATTTGAAAACCTAATTCATTATATTCAAATTAACTATTATCTTTAACATAGATAGACATAGGAATTTTGGGGTAGGGCATTTTATGTATTAGAACTTAAAGAAGTATTACTAATATATAATGAGTGAAGAAGGAAGATTGCATGAGTTATATTTGAAAATAAAGGCGGTTATGCCTGGGCTTGTTTATATTAGTAAAACATTTGGATTTTAATTCATGAAAATTATAGGTTAATTCAAAAAATCTTTTTAAACATTATGTCTGCTATAAATATTTTTGCCATAGACAGGTGATTGATAAAAAATTAATATTTATTCTTCACTCTTCTGGTTGCTGGAAGTCAGACATCAGGGAGCCAGTATATTCTAGTCTGGGGGAAAAATGAACTTCTAAAACATAGCCAGTACTTAGACCTTTATTATAAATCACAAATCTCTTTGATGTGGTACTGTTTTCATGACCTGATTATTTTCTAAAAGCCCTATCATCTACTACCATCACCTGTGGGGTTAAGATTGCAACAAATGACTTTGAGGGGCATCAACATTGAGATAATAACAACTATAAATTTCCTCTTTGTGATATCTCTTGATGCTTTGCGACTTTCAATTTATTCCCTATCCAGGTATTCCAAAAGAGCATTCTTTTAAAAATGATTTCCAATCTTCATCTACCAGGTTTAAAAATATATACAATTTAATTTTACATATCACAAGAACATTTCAATAACGACTCCATCTTGCTGTTGAAAAATATTTTTTGTCTATAGAAACATGTACTTTAAGATTTATTGAAGAGAGGCCGGCGAGGTGGCGCTAGAGGTAAGGTGTCTGCCCTGTAAGCACTAGCCAAGGAAATATCGCAACCGCAGTTCGATCCCCCGGCATCCCATATGGTCCCCCCAAGCCAGGGGCAATTTCTGAGTGCTTAGCCAGGAGTAACCCCTGAGCATCAATTGGGTGTGGCCTGAAAAACCAAAAACAAAAAAATTATTGAAGGAATAATATTAATTAGAGTGTAATTAGTACCAAGAACCACAAGACAAAATTCCAAGAATAAATGGCTAATGTTAAGGATACACAAGTAATTCATAACAATTTATCTTCCAAAATATAAAAACTACATCAAAAAAAAGAAAGAGAAAAATGGACTCTCTGAAGAAGATTATCAGATGACCAATAGGCACATGAAAAAAAAATTTCATTACCACTTATCATTAGGGGAATCCAATTAAGACAATAATAAGACAATTTTTCTCAATGGTTTGAGAATTGCACATATCCAGTATACTGGGAAATTTTTTTATTGCCAGGGAGTTGGTTAAAAGAAACTCTTTCTCACTTTTTGTGAATGTTTCTAGTTCAATTACTAGGGAAAAGAGTGTGGATGTTTCTCAATAAACTCAGAATTGAGCTGCCATATTACTCAACAATTTCACTTCTGGTTACCTATCTCCAGGATAGAAAAAAATCATACAAACTGATACATGCTCAGTTTTTATTGACCATGTTTTAACTATTTATAGTAGCATTCAGTACAGTACCTGATTTGAAATCAACCTAGACTTCCAAAAACAGATGAGTGGATCATGAAGATGTGGTACATATGAAACATTATATTGTTATAAGGAGTGATGCAATTATGTAATTCTCTGCAACATAGATGGAACTTAAAATTTGTCATAATAAATAAAGTAGCCAGAAAAATACACATGATGATATCACTGATATGAAGTAATTAGAATGATTGCTTGAGGGAATACACTGGTTTAAATTGGAATTGTTTAAAAAATTCTTTTTTAAATATATTTTATGTAAACACCTTGATTTACATACATGATTGTGTTTGGGTTTTAGTCATATAAAGAACACCACCCATCACCAGTGCAACATTCCCATCACCAATGTCCTAAATCTCCCTCCTCCCCACCCAACCCCCGCCTGTACTCTAGACAGGCTATTTCCTTCATACATTCTCATTATTTGGATAGTTCAAAATGTAGCTATTTCTCTAACTAAACACATCCCTGTTTATGGTGAGCTTCATGAGGTGAGCTGTAACTTCCAGCCCTTCTCTCTTTTGTGTCTGAAAATTATTATTGAAAGAATGTCTTTCATTTTTCTTAAAACCCATAGATGAGTGAGACCATTCTGCATTTCTCTCTCCTCTCTCTCTCTCTCTCTCTCTCTCTCTCTGACTTATTTCACTCAGCATAATAGAGTCCATGTACATCCATGTATAGGAAAATTTCATGACTTCATCTCTCCTGAGGCTGCATAATATCCCATTGTGTATATGTACCACAGTTTCTTTAGCCATCCATCTTTTGAAGGGCATTTTGGTTGTTTCCAGAGTCTTGCTATGGTAAATAGTGCTGCAATGAATATAGGTGTAAGAAAGGGATTTTGGTATTGTATTTTTGTGTCCTAGGGTATATTCCTAGGAGTGGTATAGCTGGATCGTATGGGAGCTTAATTTCCAGTTTTTGGAGGAATCTCCATATCGCTTTCCATAAAGGTTGAACCAGACAGCATTCCCTCCAGCAGTGGATAAGGGTTCCTCTCTCTCCACATCCCCGCCAACACTGTTTCTTCTCATTCTTTGTGATGTGTGTCAATCTCTGGGGTGTGAGGTGGTACCTCATAGTTATTTTGATTTGTATCTCCCTGATGATTAGTGATGTGGAGCATTTTTTCATGTGTCTTTTGGCCATGTGTCTGTCCATTTCCTCTCCCCATTTTTGATGGGATTAGATGTTTTTTTCTTGTAAAGTTCTGTCAGTGCCTTGTATATTTTGGAGATTAGCCCCTTATCTGATGGGTATTGGGTGAATAATTTCTCCCACTCAGTGGGTGACTCTTGTATCCTGGGTGCTATTTCCTTTGAGGTGCAGAAGCTTCTCAGCTTAATATATTCCCATATGTTAATCTCTGTTTTCACTTGCTTGGAGAGTGCAATTTCCTCCTTGAATATGCCTGTAGTCTCAATTCCTGGAGTATTTTGCCTACGTTTGTTCTATATAACTTATGGTTCCAGGTCTGATATAGAGGTCTTTAATCCATTTGGAATTTTACCTTTGTACATGAAGTTAACTGGTGGTCTAAGTTTAATTTTTTGCAAGTGTCTATCAGGGGTCTCAAACTCGCAGCCCGCAGACCATAGGTAGCCCTCTGTACAACATTTTGTGGCCCTGCCATAGAGGAATCTTTTTTGTTTTGTTTTGTTTTAGTTGTTTGGGTCACACCCCCCAATGTTCAAGGCTTACTACTGACTTTGAACTCAAGGATCACCCCGACTTTGCCTACTGTGGCCCCCAGGTAAATTGAGTTTGAGACCCCTGGTAGCCAGTAGTGCAAACACCACTTGTTGAAGAGGCTTTCTTTGCTCCATTTAGGATTTCTTGCTCCTTTATCAAAAATTAGGTGATTGTATGTCTGGGGAACATTCTCAGAGTATTCAAATCTAGTTCACTGATCTGAGGGCTGTCTTTATTCCAATACCATGCTGTTTTGATAACTATTGCTTTGTAGTACAGAATAAAGTTGGGGAAAGTAATTCCTCCCATATTCATTTTCCCAATGATTGCTTTAGCTATTCTAGGGTGTTTATTATTCCAAATGAATTTCAAATGTCCCTGATCCACTTCTTTGAAGAATGTCACAGGTATCTTTAGAGGGATCACATTAAATCTATATAATGCTTTGGGGAGTATTGCCATTTTGATTATGTTAATGTGTTTCCATTTCCGCGTGTCCTCTCATATTCCTTGGAGCAGAGTTTTATAGTTTTCTTTGTATAGGTCCTTCACATTTTTAGTCAAGTTGATTCCAAGATATTTGAGTTTGTGTGGCACTATTGTGAATGGGGTTGTTTTCTTAATGTCCATTTCTTCCTTATTACTATTGGTGTATAGAAAGGCCATTCATTTTTGTGTGTTAATTTTGTAGCCTGCCACCTTGCTATATGGGACTATTGTTTCTAGAATCTTTTTGGTAGTCTTTAGTGTTTTCTTAGTAGAGTATCATGTCAGAGCTGACTTCTTCCTTTCCTATCTGGATTCCCTTGATATCTTTTTCTTACCTAATCGCTATAGTGAGTACTTCCAGTGCTGTGTTGAATAGCACTGATGATGATGGTGATAGAAGACAGCCTTGTCTTGTGCCAGAATTTAGAGGGAAGGCTCTTAAATTTTTCTCCATTGAGGATAATAATTCCCACTGGCTAGTGGTAGATGGCCCTAACTATATTGGGAAAGATTTCTTTCATTCCCATCTTGCTGAGAGTTTTGATCAAATGCTTATCAAATGATTTCTCTGGATCTATTGATATGATCATGTGATTTTTATTTTTCTTGTTGTTCTTGTTGTTGATGTTGTGTATTATGTTGATAGATTTATGGATGTTAAAACGTCCTTGCACTCCTGGGATGAAACCTATTTGATCATCGTGGATGATCTTCTTAATGAGGCATTGAATCCTATTTGCCAGTATTTTGTTGAGGATCTTTGCATCTGCATTTATCAGCGATATTGGTCTGTAATTTTTGTTTTTCGTAGCATCTCTGTCTGGTTTTGGCATCAAGGTGATGTTGGCTTCAGAAAAAACTATTTGGAAGTGTTCCCGTTTTTTGGGTTTCATGAAAGATTCTTGCCAGGATTGATAGTAATTCCTCTCGGAAAGTTTGAAAGAATTCATTACTGAATCCATCAAGCCTGGGCTTTTTTTTTGGTGGGGGCAGCTATCTGATTACCATTTAAATTTCATCAATAGTGATGGGGGTGTTTATATATGCTACATCCTCTTCATTCAACCGTGGAAAACTATAAGAGTCCAAGAATTTATCCATTTCTTCCAGGTTGTCATTTTTAGTGGCATAGAGTTTCTCAAAGTAATTTCTGATTACCCTTTGAATCTCTGCCATATCAGTAGTGATCTCTCCATTTTCATTCATAATACGAGTTATCAAGTTTCTCTCTCTCTTTCTTTGTTAGTTTTGCCAGTGGTCTATCAATCTTGTTTATTTTTTTGAAGAACCAACTTCTGCTCTCGATTTTTTGGATTGTTTTTTGAGTTTCCACTTCATTGATTTCTGTTATTAGCTTTGTTATTTTCTTCTGTCTACCTATTTTTGGGTCCTTTTCTTGAGCACTTTCTAATTCTATGAGGTGTGTCATTAACCTATTCAGGTAGGCCCCTTCTTTCTTCCTGATGTGTGCTTGCAAAGCTATAAATTTTCCTCTCAGTATTGCTTTTGCTGTGACCCATAAGTTTGATAGTTTGTGTCTTTATGATCATTTGTTTCCAGGAAAGTTTTGATTTCATCTTTGATTTCATCTCGGACCCACTGGCTATTTAGTGTGAGGTTGTTTAACTTCCAGGTGTTAAAGTTTTTCTTCTGTGTCCCTTTAGAATTCACATATAATTTCAGAGCCTTGTGGTCAGCGAAGGTATCCTGCAAAATTTCTATCTTCTTGATATTATGGAGGTATGTTTTATGTGCCAGCATGTAGTCTATCCTGGAGAATGTCCCATGTACATTGAAGAAAAATGTGTATCCAGGTTTCTGGGGATGGAGTGTCCTATATATATCTACTAGGCTTCTTTTTTCCATTTTTCTTCTCAGGTCTATTATATTCTTGTTGGGTTTCAGTCTGGTTGACCTTCCAGTGTTGACAAAGCCGTGTTGAGGTCCCCCACAATTATTGTGTTGTTATTGATATTATTTTTCAAATTTGTCAACAATTGTATTAAATATTTTGCTGGCCCCTCATTCGGTGCATATATGTTTAGAAGAGTGATTTCTTCCTGCTGTACATATCCCTTGATTAATACAAAATGTCCATGTTTGTCCCTTTCAACTTTCCTGAGCATAAAGTTTGCATCATCTGATATTAGTTTGGCCACTCTGGCCTTTTTATCGGTGTTGTTTGCTTGGATAAATTTTCTCCAGACTTCTATTTTGAGTCTATGTTTGTTATGAATATTCAGGTGCTTCTTTTGTAGGCAGCAGACCATTGGATTGATTTTTTTGATTCATTTAGCCACTCTATGTCTCTTAACTGGTGCATTTAGTCCATTGACACTGAGAGAAAGAATTGTCCTGGGATCTAATGCCATCTTTATATTGAAATTTGGTTTGTCTTTTGGTCAGTCTTGTCTTAAATTACGTCTTTCAGGTTTTTATTAAGACTGATTTTGAGTCTGTAAAGTTTCTGAGCTGTTGTTTTTTCTGTGAAACCATGTATTTTTCCATCAAACTTGAAAGTGAGTTTTTCTGGGTACAGTATTTTAGGCAAAGCATTTATTTCATTGAGTTTTGTCACTATGTCCCACCACTGCTTTCTGGCCTTGAGTGTTTCTAGTGACAGGTGTTGTAAATCTCAAGGATCTTCCCTTGAATGTAATTTCCTTTTTTAATCTTGCCGCTTTCAGAATTCTGTCTCTATCTGTGGGATTTATCATTGTGACTAGGATGTGTCTTGGGGTATATTTTCTGGGGTCTTTTTTGGTTGGTATTCTTTGGGCATGCAGGATTTGATCGCATATATTCTTTAGCTCTGGAAGCTTCTCTTTAATGATGTTCTTGACAGTTGATTCTTCCTGAAAATTTTCTTCCTGGGTCTCTGGGACTCCAATGATTCTTAAGTTGTTTCTGTTGAGCTTATCTTAGACTTGTATTTTCATCTGTTTCCATTCTTTGACTAATTTTTTCATTGTCTGTTCACTTGCCTTAAGTTTTTTTTTTTTCCCAATCTCTCCCACTGTATGGAGTTGTTGTTTACCTCATCTTCCACAGCACCAATTCTATTCTCAGCTTCTGTTAGCCTGTTGGATATTGTATCCATTTTGCCATTCAATTCATTTACTGAGTTTTTCAGGTCTGTTATTTGACCTGTTATTTCAGTTTGGAGTTTTGTGATTTCTGTCTTCATATTTTCTTGATTCTTATTAGTGTTCTGTTCAACTTGATCCATGGTTTCTTTGAGTTCTTTGAGCACCTTCTGTATTTCTTGTCTAAACTCCTTATCTGCGCGATTGATTAGTTGCTTGGCCATTTTCTGGTCATCAGAGTTGTCATCTTCATTCTCTATGTCTGATGCTTGCCTGTGTTGTTTCCCCATTGTTACTCTTGTATTGTGGGTTTTTCTATGTGTTGGGGTTGTATTCATTGGCTAAATGATGTGTGCACCACGCTCCTCTGGCTCTGCCCTTTCTGGGTGGGTCAACTTGCCTCCAAGGAAGGGGAGCCCTCTGTGGATGAAGCCTCACACAGGATCAAATCTTAGGCCTGAGCACGCAGCAGAGAAGACAGTCCGGGGAGAAATGCTGGGATTCAGTGATCCAGCTCAGTTCTTAGTGTGATTTTTTTCTTCTTGTTGCATTGATGTTCTTTCCTTAGATAGAGTACACAGCTGCATAGCGAAGCAGAGCAAAGTGGTCTTCTGAAGCCTCCAGGAGAGCAAATTATCTGGGCCCTTTTCGGCTCACTCCCAAGAGGTTCAGGAGACAGGACAGGAGACAAAAACACACAGGCAACACTCACAGTTTCTCACAGTCGGGCTCCACTGAGCTGGCATAGATTTTCCCAGCCTGACAGGGGACCTGCCTTCTGTGAAGTACTGTTTATAGCTGGTTTTCCCTTTAGTTGCAGTTCCTTGATGCTCTGGCCCCTTGAATGAGCCTCTGGGAGAGCGAATTTTCTGGGCCCTTTTCAGCCCACTTCCAAGAGGTTCAGGAGACAAGACAGGAGACAAACACACACAGGAAGCACTCACAGATTCTCACAGTTGGGCCACACTGGGCGGTGTAGATTTTCCCCATTTACAAAATTCTTGATCCCAGTGTATATTGAGATGAAGGAAAGTAATATGTAATGGACATAAAAATATGGGGGATGGGCAAGATGTGGCTACATTGTGGTGTTAAAACAGAACAGAACTAAATATCAAAGCCAAGACGTCAACAACAGTTATATCATGAAATTCAAACGTTAACAACCAAACTTAAAAGGATGCCTGTTTTGATAACATGCTAGAGGGTGCAGTGAAACAAGTATGGAATGGACTCAGGGAACATTGCTGGAAGGTGGTTGACACAGGTGCTGGTATTGATGCTAAATCATTGTATATCTAAAACATATCTATGAATGACTTTGTAAATAAAATTGCTTTGATTTTAAAATAAATAACTTTTTTGGAATACCTAGATTCTAACTAAATAGAAAGTGAGGTGAGAATAAATAAATTTGTGAAGGAGTGCTAAAGTTAAATATTCAAAATTTCAGATTTAAGAATACTGAAAATAAGATACACTTAAACAACCATATTTAATTTAATTTGCTTGTCAATGTGTAAAGTTGAGGATGGGGGAAGCTTACAGTTGGACAGAAGTCTGGGAACCCTGGTGTAGTGAAGATAACCCTAGTGATAAGATTGATGCTCAAATGTTGTATGTCTAAAATTCAGCTAGTTTTGTAAAACATGGCTTTTTATACAATTTTAAAAAATCTATAAATAAGTGATGATAAAATTGTTTAACATGATTATCATAAAAGATTAAAGTGCATTGTCATGAACTCAATTTCTTATAATAAAATTAAAGCATTTAGTGAATTTTTAAGGGACTGTGTTCTAACCTGATTAGTATTTTAGAAAAAATATTATTTTCTTTGTGTATATATATATAGTGACTATGGGATATAAAGGAAGACTCAGATGAGATATATATGAAAAATCTGGAAAATAGAAGAAACAGATAAGAAATGGGAAAGGGATAAATCAGTACTATTTTAATATAATATTAACCTGTTTATCTTTGGGTACAAACAAATTTTTTGTGTGGGTCAAGGGCACCAACTACTTACAATAATGGTTAAGTAGACACCTTGGACTTGGGTTTAATCTGGGTTTGATCTCTGGCACCCCATATGGTCACTGAACCACAATTACTGAGAAGCGTGTGCATAGCTAGGTATGGGCCACAAACAAAGAAACAAAAAAAATGAGAAACAAAAGAAATGAACAGTTTATTGTCTAAGATAGTTGGAGATGACTGATCAAACTTTAGAGACAAGGGTTTAAGAAAAGGGTTATACATATAATACATACATATGTGTAAATATATATGTTAGATATATATTTAATCAAGGTTAGTGTCAAAATCCAGGTGTAAGAAATACCACAAAGAAAGCTATATATGGAAGACACTATTATGGAGTAATATCACAGTGGTTATAGCATTTGCCTTATAAGCAGTCCACCTGGAGTTGATGTCTTTCATACTATATGATAAATAGACCAAGTACCAACAGGTTCCAGAGTGAACAACCAGTAGTCATCACTTAGCACTGTTGAGTGTGGCCTAAAACTAAAAGACAAACAGACAGCTAATTTTTATCGATACATAACTGATCAAAATATTATTAATATTTACTTAAACCACAGTTCCTCATAGTTTACTCAGATGGTTGAAATACAAAAATGTCTCACCAAAAACTTGTTCTACATTTTTCTAAGGTTTTTTTTTTTTCCTTTTGGTTTTGATGCCACACCTAGTGGTAGCTGAGATTTATACTTGCTCTCTGCTCAAAGATCATGCCTGATGAGGTGCCGAGGAACATATGAGGAACTGGCAAGTTTACTGTCCACTGTATTATTGCTCAGGCCCCAGAATTTTTTAAAAAAATATTGATATTTTGTTTAGAAATTTTATAAGCTGATTTGAAGCTACTTGATCCTTATCTGCATTTGTATGTATATGTTTGCATGATATAGAGGAAAATTTATTAAAATTAGATAGTTACTTTATAAAGGAGTTAAATGATTTAGAACTGAAAGAAAGCTGTTTATATACCCAGAACAGCAGGAGTTGTAAATGAAAATTCATGTTAGACAAGCTGAGTTTCTTCCTTTGATAAATTCTCAAAATTAATGGATAGAAGGGAAATGTGATATATTTAGCACTAGAAAAATATCTGATACTATGTTTGATGATATTTTACTTGCAAATCTGTTTTAAATGAGCTTAAACGACAAGAAAATCAGTCAGATTAGAACTGATGAAAGACATAAATAGAAAGTAACAAATATCAGATTGGATCCTATTTAACATTTTTACTGCATAACTGCAATGTGAGTATAAATGGCATCTTCATAGAAACACAAAATGACATAAAGTTGCAACATTACATGGTGTGGACATTTTAAACTGAGGAGATGGAAAATTAACCCATATAATAAAAAGTTAAATATGGACAAAAATAAAATTATATGTGGCCTTTATTTTTTTTTTACCATATTACAGTCAGAAAAAATTAATGGAAAATCTGGCAAGAACAGGTCTTACAGAAATCTACAGGAGAAACAAGCTCTGCTTTCAATTGATGATGTCTAGGTAGATGGCTTGTGCAAGTACATTTATTCCCAGAAAATTGTTTCCAATGTTCAATGTTTCAAGATGGAAAAATGTCATATAATCTTCCATTTCTTTAAATTTTTATTTTATTTCATTACTATTTCTTTCTTTCATAAGTTATTCAGACACTTTCCGTAAGACTAAAATGTTGATTCATACTTTACTTAGTAGAATTCTGCTCAATATAATGCATTAACAATTTTTTATACTTTTATGTATATCTAATCTGACATGTCTGGTGATACTTGCCTGGGTGAGCATCCTACAACAGTAATTGGAAGATTTTTACTAATTATGACCATTACAAAAAATCATTAAATAGTAAATTATGTCACCACTGTATATGTTTTCAAATAATGGAGAATATTATAGTTTTATTTAATAAAAGAGACAAACTAAGTCTATAATTTCACACCTTTTATAGTTCCAGGAGCTATTAGCTGTGTGTTAATGTAAATCACAAAAAGCTACTTTAAATAATTTTTGCTGTGTTTTATATTATTTACTTATTAAAGTTTGTACTTAGGCTCATAAAAGCTTATATCTATCCTGAGAAGTATAGCAAATTGGAATGAGACCATAATTTTATGTCTAAGAAAACTGAAATACAATTGTTAGTGAATGCTTAGAGTTATAAAGATATTATCAAAGTTTAAAAGAACTTTGTCTCACCTGGAAGTAGTTTTTATTCTTCTTCATCATATTATTATTGATTTTGAATATTTTATAAGACTTTATAATATCATGATTTTGTGTCCTCATTAACATGATTACCTACAAGAAGATGGCTTTATTCAAATGCTGAAATGATTAGCAGCTTGCAGTACAGTGAGAGGTAACATATTAGAATAGGGACATTAAATGGATTTATATATGATTTTATTATAGGAATATTAGTGAAGTACTATTATTGCCTTTCATAACTGAAAACATGGTACCTTTAGGCAATAAAGAATGATTGTTGTATTTGATTAGAACCTACTTTAAAAATTTTTATTTTTACTACGCCTGATATGATTTTAAAAATCCAAATATATTTTATGCAAAGCTTAAAGAAAATATACTTAATCTGACTTCACTGAATGAAATTAAATGAAATTAATTAAGTTAACTATTTTATATTAATATATTATATTTATATTAATACATTATAATATTTATAATATATAATATATAATGTATACATGACAATATTTATACTAATATATTAATAATAAATTAATTTCATTTCATTCAATTATAAAAAATAAGATCACATATTTCTTGTTTGTTTGATAGTTTGTTTTGACATACCTGGTGGTGCTCAAGCTTTACTCTTGGCTTAGAACTCCAGGTTCACTATTGATTAACTCTCTGGGGCTCAGATGGGGTACCAAGGTTAATACCTTGTTTGGTGTATTAAATCATCTCATATGGTCCCCTGAGCCTGTCAGGAGCAACTTCTGAGTGTAGAGTCAGGAGTAATCCCTGACCACTGCCAGGTGTGACCCCCCACAAAAAAACCCAAAACTAGCACAAAAATCTAAACTGATATTAATTATAAATGTCATTGAGAACAATAAAAATACTTAAAATTTTATTAGAAAGATTGTTTTGTGTGGGGTTTTTGGATTATTTTTGGGGGGAACCAACACCCTGTGATGCTCAGGGGTTACTCATTGCTATGTGCTCAGAAATCGATCCTGGCTTGGGGGACCATAAGGAATGCTGGGGAAATGAACTGTGGTCAGTCCTATGTTAGCTAGTGCAAGGCAACCGCCCCACTGCCTGCACCACTGCTCCAAACCCTAGAAAGATTATCTTTGATCAGATTCTTGTATGGTATACAATGAATCCTTGATGAGCATTGCAAATCTTAAGAGTTATCTAATTAGCTGTCTTATAAAAATATCCATTCATAGCATTTGTCTTATCTTTTTTTTTCTTATAGCTACAGACATCTCCGATATTATAATCTGTAGGTATGTTTGGCAGGACAAGTACAAGAAATAACCCAAGTTTAAATTAGAATTATTCAGTTGTTAGATGATTTTAATTATTTGATGTCTTTAAAATTATTTTATGTGTGATATTTTCTAAGATAGTTCACGTAGACTTCAGGAAGACACAAATGTTGTATCTTGCATTTTTGGATATTGAATGCTCTTTTCATCAATGTTAACTCAGACTCACTAATAAACAGTGTAATTCGAACATGGAAGGCCAAACTGCAAAAAATTGTGAAGAATTGTCTACCAACTTTTGACCTTTTTTCCAGTGTTTGCTTCGACTATTGAAATGTGTTTCTTATAGGGTGAAAAACATTGGATTTCGTTTTCTGATCTATTTTGCAATTCTGTGTCTCTTAATCAGTGCAATTAGTTCTTTTACGTCAGAGAGATTGGTGTCATGGGGTTTTGTGACATCTCTTTTGTAGGAATTTGATATGTTTTCTGGGTTTGCTTTGCCTTAAAGTAGCCAGTTCTTTTAAGTTTGGTTTTGAGTTTGTAAAGTTCCTGAGCATATGTTTATGCATAAATATGTGAATCTTTCCATTAAAACTGAATGAAAGTCTGGCTGGGTGAATTATTCTTGATGAGGCATTAGTTTCATTGAGTTCTGCCACTCTTTCCCACCACTGCTTCAAACCTGGGTGTTTTCTTGTGATAAGTCTGCTGTAAACATTAAGGAAGCTTCCTTGCATGTTATTCCCTTCTTTGCCTTGCTACTTTCAGTATCTGTCTGTATCTATGGTTTTCATCGTTGTGACTAGGATGTGCCTTAGGGTGTTTATGTTTAGGACCGTTTAACTGTTACTCTCCTAGGCATATAGAATGTGGAAGCATGCAGTCTTGAATAATGTCTTTGACTGTTGATTCTTCATGGGTTGTACTTCCTAGTGCTTTGGGACCCCAGTTTATTTTTTAATTTAATTCTATTAAATTTATTCAGACTTCCAATGTTGTTGGGGTTGTTTTTTTAGTTATTTTACATTTTTTCCATTTGCCTTTTTTTATTTTATGGCTCCTTTTAAACGTATGTTGTATAGAGGTGTTGTGTTGCTTGTTTTCCAGCTCACTGAGTCTGCCTTCAGCATCTATTACTTTACTGGTCAGACCTTCCAGTGACGTTTTTGTTTCCTCTACCAAGTTTTTTATTTTGTTTTTATCTGTCTGAGGTTTTCTCATACTTTCATATCTTATTGAATCTTATTGGCTGTCCATTACATGGATTACTTTAGTTTTTTGAACATCTTTAACATAACTTTTCTAAACTCCTTATCAGAGATTATATAGGTGACTGGTGGTCTTCAGAATTGCATTCTTCATTCACTAAGTGTGGAGGAGTTTTGCGTTGATTTCCCATTTTGAACTTTATGCTTTATTTATGTTTTTTATTTGATGTCCTGGGGCACACTGACTAGATGAAGTAAGCGGCCTTGGAGCAAAGCATAGCACACTGATCTCTTGGGACCAGTGAGCTGGTGCAGGACATTTTCCTGATGAAATGATCAGTTCCCTGAATCTCGTCAATTGTGTACCTGCTCCCATTGATATTCCTCTGCCCCCCTGTTCTCTCTTCTCACTGAAGTCTTTAATTACACTTAATTTATTATACTTGAATTACACTTATTATACCAAAATTATTATACTTAAATTACTTAAATTACTTAAATTATACTTAAATTACAGTATACTTGATCCCTGGTAACATTACTATTAGTGATATCATAGGTTAGTTTGATGATAGATAAAATCCAGATATCCAACAAAGAAACAGAAGGAGTAATATAGATTTAGTTTCAAAATTCTCACAACAATGGGGTTGGAGAGACAGTGGACCTGAGTTTGATACTCAGAATTACAAATGCCACCTTGAGTCCCACAAAGAATGATCTGTGAGTTTAGAGTCAAAAATAAGCTTAGAATACAACAATTATAGACCCAAACCAAATAAAGTTAAATTAAAAAGACTTCCCATAGAAGATGCTGTGTATCTTGAATATTGTCATACTGCTTTTCAATCTCAATATTTCATACTCCCAAAAAGCCCAAGTAGCTTGCCTGACAACTATTTTTGCATCAATTTTGCTAATGATAGAGTAAAAATCATTATATATAGTGGTGAATTCAGATATTAGAGGTTGTTTCTTATATCTCAAGGATCTGTTACTTAATAATTTGAATTATATCACATCAGTATAAGTAAATTTTGATTTTATTTTGTTATACTTAAAGTGATTTATTTCAAAATAATATATCACATAATTAATTTTACTTTAGACATTTGCTATTTTCTTGACTCCAAAACAGTTACAACAAGTACACCTTCACTATTTGTCAACATTGATAATTTGAAAATATATTTATTTTTTCTTTTGGGCATATTCTGCAGTGTTCTCGGTTTACTATTGACTATGTGCTCAGGGATTACTCCTAAAGTGCTCAGTACATTATAGTAAGTGCCAGGAATTTAAACAAAATCAGTTACATGAAAAACAATTATTTTAACTTCTGTACAGTAAACAATTTAGTTTATGAGAATTATTATACTTATGATTTTAATGTTTGTATCAAATATTCCAATGTTCACCAATCTGATTAAGTTTACAAGCTCTGTAATAAATTTTTGATCAATTAATTCTTTTTATATTCAGACATTATTTTCAGAGGCCAGATAGCACAGCGGTAGGACTTTGCCTTGTATGTGGCCAACCCGGGAGGGACGGGATTCAACTCCTGGTGTTCCATATGGTTTCTCAGACTGCCAGGTCCAGTTTTTGAGTGTAGAGCCAGGAGTAACTCCTGCACATGGCTGGCTGTGGCCTTCAAACCAATCAATCAATCAAGTTAAAAATGAAATTATTTCTAATACTATCCCTGAATATACTTCATTTTAATTACTGAAAATACATCCTTAAATTATACATATCTTAGTTATCCAGCATATTAACAAATGATATACCCCTCCACACAAACACACACACATATACACACCAGTTTATAGTAGGAAACAAGAGTCAGAAAGTTCTTGAGTTCCCTAAAGTTTCACATAGAACATTTGAGAAAAACAAATTTAGAGCTTAAAAAAAAAATAAGATTTTAAATTCAAAGTAATATAGAATATTGTTCTTTTTTTTGAATGCAATTCATCAATTTATTACCTATGTCATACCTTCTTTATTATTTTTACCCTCAAGAAATAAAATTTATCTCTTGAGTGAAAAAACAACAAATGAGATACTAGAAGATTTATCATAATGTAAAATCATATTTTATCTCATTGCATTTTCTTTAAGTGAAATTCAGCTTTCACTTTGTCTTTCTAATGATACATGGAAATAATTTATGTGCAACTTTTTAACATTTTAAGATATATTGTGTATTCTTTCTAGTTTTTGTATACGATTTTATGAATAAGCCAATTACTAATATCAGATTCACTTATCCATGTACACTAATCCAAATCTATAATTTACTCACCTTTATTATATTATTAATTGTGATCAATTGTAAAATATCTAGGATGTAGCTAGGAAAAAAATGAAATATCCATTAATTGCCTTTAGATTTAGTATCTGTCACTGGTACTGAATGAGTAAAGTGTCCTTCCATAGCTCATCACCTTCAGATAAGGTCTCTCAAATCTATACTTAGATACAGTTCTGATTCTAATCAGCAGATTCTATTATAGGCCCTTAAGTTCTTTTTTAAAAAAAATGTATGTGAGAGTAAAGAAAAAATGCTGATGAAGGCCATAAAAATAAATGAGGCTTATTGCTTCTTGACATCTTTAAGCACTTTCTGTGGCTTCCTGAGTGAGCAGCAGTGGCAGACAATAGCTAAAAGATTGTGTGTAAGATAATGAGAAAAATAAATGCATCTTCAGATTCGACCAACAGGAACTGCTGTTAGCATTCATTATCCAGGGTCTTGAATGCTCCCAAGATGATAGTATTAATTTGCAGGATGAGCTAAGAGGTGTGAAAGAAAGCCGATGTTTGCTTATAAGCTTCTATACCATCACCTTAAGTATTAATCAAGGAGGTTAAATGTATTATTGCTTGATACTGTATTTCTTTTTATGGTGGTAATGCCAGCAGGCAGTATTGGGTCAACATAGACCCTTATAACTGTTATTGAAAAAGCACTGGAAATGATACAGATATACTTAGGTTCAATTCAGTCAGTAAAACTGGCCAATTTCAGGAATGCAATTTTTATAATATATACTCCTAAATATTCAGGTTCCTTATTGATACATCATTAATTGAAGAATCTTTGAAAAATTAATTTTGTACTGATTGACATGTAAATTTGACCTATAATTCAAAAGCATACAAAAATATTTTCAGTGTTGCGTCAAGATATGGCACAATGTTCACAATATATATTTGTTATCCCTATAATACAATCCCCATTCATTTAAGATATATGTTCAATTTAAAATTATTTATATCTAATGCAGAATAATTCAATTTTAGATACCTCTAAATCCATTCCATATATAATAAATGTATTGTTTCTCAGAGGAAAAACAAATATTATTACATTTCTGGGGTAATTAATCCCATTTATTTGATGATACAATGATATGGGTAGGTTGCTTATTTCTGATAAATTTTTGAAAGCATAAACTTAGGTAGTCAAGAATTACCCAAAGAACTTTAGGTGAATCCATGTACTTTTAAAATATTTTTTAATAATACTAAAGTTTTTCTTAAAATTTTTTCTATAATATTCTTTGAATATACAATGGATTTTCTTCTAGATGCTATAAAAATAATACTGCAACAAATCAAAGACTTGACTGATATTATGATTCAATATTTTTTGTTTGCCTAGTAAAATAAATTTGGGAAAATGCAAACCAATTCCACTGATACATGTTTTCATGAATTTAATGTGTTTTTATAAAATATGTTCTATATATGAACCTGTTTTTATTAATGGTGATTTAAAAGTATAGTTATATTGTAAGCTTCATATAAAAATGGTACATTATCAATACATACCAATAGAAAAAAGTACTTTTACTTATGGTTTTAAATTTTTAAAAATGAACTTAGATAAGAAATTTGAAAAAATGCTAAACAAAACACTGTATTATTCCAATATTTGGCATCAAGTAAATATACACAATTTTTGTTAGTTTTGAGTTACACTGGTGATGTTCAGGGGTTTCTACTGGCTCTGGTCAGGGGAGCATACAGAATGCCGAGATCAAATCTGGGTCTATCTTGGGTTAGCCACATGCAAGGCAAATGTCCTATCCACTGTGTTATAGCTAAGACCCCAAACTTTCAAATATATTCATAATTAAAAGTGGAAAAATTAATGTTATTTCACTCAAGCAATATACTTCTTGTTATTTTTCACATTAAGCATGGCCTTTTTTCTCTACTTAATGACCATCTGGGTCCAATGATAAATATGAGGATTTTTCCATATGAAATTACATCTTATATTGCAGTAATAATTATGAACTTACCTCTGTACTTATCATAGAGTAGTGCAGTATGAGTTCCCAAAAATTATTCCATTAGTGAAATTTTTACTTGGGTTTATAAAAATGATCTAAAATCTTTTTTTCAATGAAAATTTATGTTCATTAAACACAATTAAATCACCTTCAGCAGAATTGGCATAACATTTTCACTGACATTTATGATAGCATTCAAACAAACAAAAAAAGAAATGTAAACCTCTATAGGAGAATATAACCATAACAATCTCAGTAAATTATGCTATGAGACCTATAGAAAAGAATTTATATAAACAATTAATAAGTATCAGATAATTAAATAAATATGACAAAATTCATTAAACACTCAAGGGAGTTGAAACTTGACTATTAAATTCTAACTGAATTTACTAGATTTATTTGGTATATTTTATATATGCAGAAATTGAACTGGAGCAAAAGCACAGTGAGTAGGACTTTTGCCTGGTATGCAGCCTAACAGGGTTCAACTCCAGTCATTCAATATGGTTCCCTGAGAATTTCAGAGCTATTTTTGAGCTCAGAGCCAGGAATAAACTCTGAGTGTAATTGGGTGTAGCCCAAAACCAAAAAAAAAAAAAAAAAAAAAGAAAAAAATTGCTTATGCATAATTAAAATTTTAACTGATAGCTAAATTGTTATTTAATAAGGAAAACTTTTTTCTGGACCACAACTGGCAGTGATGAGCTACTGCTGTGGTACCACTCAAACCTAAATTTCTATCGCTCTGGCCCAGAAAACTATTTTTTAAGCATCTTGCATTCAACTATTATTCTAGACACAGTCTTATCTTGATATCAAGATGAATTTTTTAGCTATAGTTTTATAAGTCAAACATATATATATATATATAGTCAATAAAGAAAAAACATTTCAGTCATAGACAATAATGCAGTCCAAATATGTACTGGGGGAATGATATTCACATTAAAATATCTTTAGTTTTAATGATAGAACACTAAAATCACAAACATTACTTTAAAATAAAATAAAAAGAAAAATATAAATATTATACTAGGAAATTTGTGGTTGTAGAGTATTAAGTACTAATAGATAAGCTATATTAATGTACTATGTTATATATATTAAATGCCATATCATTAGTATTTTTATCAAATGCCTTGATAAACTATATTTATCTACAAATGCGTAATATATAATGTATGCAAATAATTTATATCAATAATTTACATTTTATATAAATTATTTACATTTATATTTAATTATATATAGTTATTTTATGTATATATTATATCAAGTAATTTATGACTATATCAAAACATCCACATATATTTTGGTAAAATATATTTATTATATATATATTCTTCTTACTGCAGAATTTTTTAGAATTATAGGACATAAAAATACTAGACCAGAAAAAGTATTGGCCAATGATGCTGAAGATCATATAAACTAGTCATGCTGTATTTATTTAGTTTATATATTTGACTGCTAATAACTTTCAATTTTAATCTCTAGTTAGAGGCTTCGTAAACAGCTTCTAACTATGAACCATCATTATATGACAAGAAAAATTTATTTTGAGTCAGAGAGGAGTAAATGTGTGGGGTCAGGTGAAGATATGTTATTTGTTCTTTCTAACCTGTGTCTAGTCTGCAGTAAGAATAGCCCTAATTCTTCCATTTTCATCATAATCGTTAATTCAAATAAAATCTCAATGGTATGTCTGATGCTCTCTTAAACTACCTATTTTTGTTTGCTTGTTTGTTTGTTTGTTTTGGGCTACACCTGGTGATGCTCTGAGGTTACTCCCGGATATGTGCTTAAATCGCTCCTGGCTTTGGGGACCATATGGGTCAGCTGTGTGCAAGGCAAACACCCTACCACTGCACTTAACAAAAAAATAAAATAAAATAGACAGAAAAAGCAAAACAACAACAATAATAAAAACACAAAACTACAATTTGTTTTTTGTTTGATTTTTT
Organism: Suncus etruscus; assembly: GCF_024139225.1. NCBI lineage: Eukaryota > Metazoa > Chordata > Mammalia > Eulipotyphla > Soricidae > Suncus > Suncus etruscus. The sequence goes on from NC_064856.1 coordinate 43,408,586, forward strand.
TGTCATTGTAGATATTTTTGTTTGTTTTTGGTTTGTTTGTTCTGTTTTTTGTATTCTTTTTTTCTTTCTGTAATGTATTTCTTTCTATTTTCTTTCTCTTAATTTGATATTTATAACCTCTAGATGGACTCTCCTGGTTTTTGTTTTTTGTTTTGTTTGTTGTTTTGTTTCGTCTTCTTTCTTTTCTTTTCTCTTCCTTTTTTTATTTTTTTTTCAAACAGAACCACATAACTTGAATCATCTTGTTCTGACTCATAACTTGAGGGGAAAAAATGGATGGTACCAAGACCAAACAGTCGTATAAACATTGAATAGAAATTAAAAAATGATCAGACTTAAGCAACAAACCCAAAGCCAATGATAACAGAATTAATACCCAATCTAGAAAAAGCTAGACAGAGGGGACCACTTATCCTAGAACCCCAGGGTGGGGGGCAATGAGGGGGATATGGGAAGCATGCTGGGAATAGAGGTGGATGGAGGACAACACTGGTGGTGAGAATGCTCCTGATTCAATGACACTATGTACTTAAATTTTTACTGTGAAAGACTTGTAATTCAATTTGGTCACAATAAAAATTATTTTAAAAAAAGAGTTCTTTTCTCCTGACTCTGCACCAGCACTAGTATTTTTCCCCCTTGATTCCAGAAGCCTCTAGGTATGAGGTATTATCTCACTGTAGTTTTAATTTGCTTCTTTCTGGTAACTAGTGATATAGAGCATTTTTCATGTGTTTTATGGCCATTTTTATTTTTTCTTTGAGCAAGTTTCTGTTTCCATCTTCTAGACTTATGTGTTTTGAACTGGGTAAAATTCATCACTTAGCTTTTATTACAGGAACAAATTACAAAATAAAACATATATTGGGGTAAATATAACTAATAATACATTGAAAGTGTATTAAGCTACTGGTAGAAAGAGAGGTGCAAAAACAGTCACAAAATTTCTTATTATTGACAATGGGACAATGAGGGGGGGAGCAATGGTGGGTTAGAGATTAAAGAATAAAGTTCCTGTTCATTTTTTCTCCCCATTTTTTGATGGGATTAGATGGTTTTTTTTTTTTTTTTGTAAAGTTCTGTCAGTGCCCTGTATATTTTGGATATTAGCCCCTTATCTGAAGGATGTTGGGTGAATAGTTTCTCCCACTCAGTGGGTGGCTCTTGTAACCTGGGCACTATTTCTTTTGAGGTGCAGAAGCTTCTCAGTTTAGTGTATTCCCATCTGTTAATCTCTGCTTCCACTTGTTTGGAAAGTGCAGTTTCCTCCTTGAAGATACCTTTAGTCTCAATGTCATGGAGTGTTTTACCGACGTGTTGTTCTATATACCTTATGGTATTTGGTCTGATATCAAGGTCTTTAATCCATTTGGATTTTACCTTCGTACATGTTAACTGGGGGTCTATGTTCGCATTTTTGCAAGTGGCTAACCAGTTCTGCCAGCACCACTTGTTGAAGAGATTTTCCCTGCTCCACTTAGGATTTCTAGCTCCTTTGTCAAAAATTCAGACACTTTGATAAAAAAGAAATACAAATGGCCAAAAGACACATGAAAAAATGCTCCTCTTCACTAATCATCAGGGAGATGCAAATCAAAACAAGGATAAGATACCACCTCACACCACAGAGATTGGCGCACATCACAAAGAATGAGAACAATCAGTGCTGGCGTGGATGTGGAGAGAAAGGAACTCTTATCCACTGCTGGTGGGAATGCCATCTGGTCCAACCTCTAAGGAAAGCGATATGGAGGTTCCTTCAAAATCTGGAAATTGAGTCCCATTCGACCAAGCTATTCCACTCCTAGGGATATACCCTAGGAACACAAGAATACAATACAAAAACCCCTTCTTCACACCTATATTTATTTCAGCACTATTCACAATAGCCAGGCTCTGGAAACAACCAAGATGCCCTTCAACAGACGAATGGCTAAAGAAACTGTGGTACATATACACAGTGGAATATTATGCAGCCGTCAGGAGAGATGAAATCATGAAATTTTCCTATACATGGATGTACATGGAATCTATCATGCTCAGTGAAATAAGTCAGAAGGAGAGAGAGAGACGCAGAATAGCCTCACTCATCTATGGGTTTTAAGAAAAATAAAAGTCATTTTTGTAACAATCCTCAGAGACAATGAGAGGAGGGCTGGAACACCAGCTTACTCCATGAAGCTCACCACAAAGAGTGGTGAGCACAATTATAGAAATAACTACACTGAGAACTACCATAATCAAGTGAATGAATGAGGGAACTGGAAAGCCTGTCTGGAGTACAGGTGGGGGTGGGGTGGGATGGAGGGAGATTTGGGACATTGGTGGCGGGAATGTTGCACTGGTGAAGAGGGGTGTTCTTTATATGACTGAAACCTTATCACAATCATTTATGTAATCCAGATATTCAAATAAAGAGAAAAAATAAAAATAAAATAAAATAAATAAAAAAAAGAATAAAGTTCCTTAAAATTAAGACTTTATTGGGACCAGAAGGCTGTCAGAAGATAGACTGTTTGCCTTGTATGGAAGAGACCAATGGATCCCCTGAGCCCAAGAAGTCCTAGAATAAGACCTGAGAACTGGAAAACATGACTCCAAAACAAAAACAAGTTCAGAATTTAAGAAAAAGTATTCAGCAAAATAAATTAAATTTTTGTGCTATGACAGAAGAGAGTAGTTAAGGTTTTAATTTTTTTGTTTTTGGTTTTTTGGGCCACACCCGTTTGATGCACAGGGGTTACTCCTGGCTAAGCGCTCAGAAATTACCCCTAGCTTGGGGGGAACCATCCTTGGCTAGCGCTTGCAAGGCAGATACCTTACCTCTAGTGCCACCTCTCCAGCCCCTAAGGCTTTAATTTTATTGCTATTTTGGTATTTTGTAGCTGAAAACAATAAATTTGAAGTGTTGTGCCTCAGCACAGATGTAATATAACTAAACAGTCAACTGTTAATTGGCACAAAGCGTGTTTCATAATTTCTAAATGTTAGATATTGGAGTATTGTTTAAGAGCTGCACTGGAGCTAGTATATAACACTTGCATCAGTTCCAAATTTGTGGCATTCTGAATGTGTCATTATTAACCAATTGTGAAAGTTTTCTTAGTCTTCATTTTTTCCTGTGTTAAATTGAAAAGTTTTCCAAAAAGTATATGTGAGGTTATGCTCTCTTTTTTTTTTTTTTTTTTTTTTTTTTGGTTTTTGGGCCACACCCGGTGACGCTCAGGGGTTACTCCTGGCTATGCGCTCAGAAGTCGCTCCTGGCTTGGGGGACCATATGGGATGCCGGGGGATCGAACCGAGGTCCATCCTAGGCTAGCGCAGGTAAGGCAGGCACCTTACCTTTAGCGCCACCTCCCGGCCCCGAGGTTATGCTCTCTGAAGATTCTGGTATGTCTCTTACCTAAAAATGTTTAATGACTTCATACTGAGTGAATCACTGACCTCTCCAAATCTCATTTTACTGACCTAAAAATGGATGAACACACTAGGCTTAGATTATAAAATTATTTAGTTAAGTAGCTTAACTCTTTATTAAATATTAAAATATTTTCAAAATGGCAATTGCTATGTAAATATAAATCACCTTTAAGATAACGATATACAGATTTTTTTGGCTATACATTTTCCCAGTAAATAAAAAGAATAAAGTTGTTGAGAAGAAAGAGTAGAAACTTTCTCATATAACACAATCTAGAATTTATGTCTTCTAATGCTATGGTTAATTGATTAAGGTTATATTTTTTGAGTAATTAAGTTTAAGAACAGTCTGCCAATTCAATTTTCAAACTCTTGTCACATTAAATCACTTTCAATGAGTTAAGATTCAGATTGAATATAAATGATTGCATGATCTAAAACGAATAGACTAATACCCTGTTTTGATTATAGAGAAGATACGTTGAAGTAATTCATACAGACAATGAACATTTGGAAACACAGATTTTTAACTGTAACTTTAAAACTAATAACTATGAGTACTTGCTCTATAGACGGTACATACCACAGGTAAATATTGCATAGAAACATAGGTTCAAAAAATAGCTATGTCCCTATCTTCTTTGGATATTAAATAAGTAATTAAAGTTATATCTTTTACATTTTTATTCTACTTAGTTCTACATGCTTCAGAAATATAACTAGGAATGTTAAAAGTAAAATTACATAGAGATACAATTTACATTTAAATATTCCTTATATCAATAGTGAATAATCCTTAATTTTAAAATAACCTCTACATGTACATTTTTGTATAAGTGATCATCCTTTAATTGTACACTGCACTATGAAAAAAATGCATCCAAGGGCAGAAAATACAAGTAAGATAAAAATTTTATAATTAGAAAATTGGGGTATGGCACCTACATAGAAAAAATTATCTACACTTGGTACTATCTCCTTTTCATCTGGTAACTACTTATTATATCTATATTAAAATATAGTTCATAAGCTTACTAATCCAGTTAATGAACAAATTAATGAAAAAAATTAATAACCAGACATTCCAGATATTTGAATGAACAGTTAAGCACTATTTATCAAGTTTATTCAAATGTGAATTGTAATTATACTATATACAGCCCAGTCAGCTTAATTCCATTTTTAATAAAATGTATAATGCTTTATATCTCTCTCACATAGAAGTATCATACATACCAAATGATATGTAAAATCAATTAAATATGAAAAGCTTGTTTTGGCGATGGTGGAGTCTCGGTCACATTTCAACAACATATACCTGATATGTGCAAGAAATTGAGTTAGATACTCAGTACTACATGGCTCATAGTATGAATGGGATGACTGATGGTCACCAGATATACCAGATATACTAGGCCTGTAGCTTCAGAACCTTCTGGCATTGAGCCAACTAGCCAGATTGGCCATATGTTATCAGGAATCGCTGAAAGTTATCTTGAATGCTGTTTGGTTAACCTACACCCTGGAGAAAAATTTAAATTAAATATAATAAAATTCAAATTATAAAATTTTAAACTCTTGTTATCAATAAGCTAGTTTATAGATATAATTATGGCCTAACCTTTTTATTCAATATTAAAAATAGTCCTCTCTATATATGCTTGTGAAAATCATGATAGTATGGTGGCTTACAAGAAATAACAACACAGTGCAGGATATAGTCATCTAATTAAAATCAAAGTCTTATCGCTCTTAAGGAAGGAACAATATCCTCACATCTGCTTTCTATTTCCATTTTAACATGGAAAATTAAATATATTGATGTATTAAAAATATCTTACTTATATGCTGGTTCTACCCAACAGTTATTTTACAGTAGCTATTATTTTCATGAAAACTAACTATACATAGAAAATGTAGATTATTATGAAATTTTTTAAACTCAACTATATATTTAGAAGTGAAAATGGTTTTGAAATACATTTTATATGATATTTTATTTTAACTAATTATAATAAACTTAATCATTATGTAAATGGTAATTAAACATCAGACATTTTAATTTCAAACGCTTTGGCATGCTTATTGATTTTTAGTTTAGTTTCTGATTATGTGTATCCATATGTATGTATATGTCATCTTCAAAATTGCACTTCCACAAAGGGTTAAAAAATTATCTTGAGCTGAGGAATTTAGAATCACAAATCATCCTTTGCAGTTGACTAGACACCTCTTCTCTGATTTATTATAGCATCCTGAGTGACTCTGAGAAATTAAATAACCTTACCAAGGTTACTCTTAGTATTGATTTTATCTTGCAGCAAGGTGAAAATAAAAAGAAGTGGTTGTCCCTTAGCAAAACCAAATATTCTACAAATGGAATTTATAACAAATCTAAGTTAAACCTGCAATTGCTTATGAGATAAGGCATTGTGAAACATCCTACTCTTATTAAGAGTTGAGTCTGGATTAAGTTTTGTAGCTCTTAGGTTGAATAGAAACATTGCTGTTTTAAATAAAAGTTCTAGGTGATGCTAACACTGCTTATCTAACCACCTACACTCCGATACAGCATGCAAAGTTGAGAATGAATGTGAGCTAAATAATTTAGAGTAAGTTAATTAAATTAGTTAATATGTTTTACTGTGTAGTATTTTTATATGCTTTTACATTAATTTAAATATGTATTGATGCATATTAGAGGAATATACCTTATTCAAATTCTCAATATGCCAATGATATACTTTTAAGAACACTAGTTAAATTAAATTTCCCAAGAGTTGTTTGACTTTGTGAATCTCATCATGGTTTCTTGGTAACTGTATTCATTCCTATTGTTTGAATTATATTCTAAATCTTATTCAAATACCTTTCTTTTACTAACGGGGTCTTTCTTTTCAGCACACATATACTAAAAACTGTCTATGTGTCAGATATTACATTAAGTTTTAGGGACTTGCATATGCTGATACTGAAACACTCACTTATAGATTATTAGGTAGATAAAAACAACGTTTAGCCACTATTAAGAGATAAATGATTGTCTTCTCTATGTTAAAATATTACCTATAAATTTTATGTCTAATTAAAATCTACATTTATTTCTAGGCCACACCTGGTGGTGTTACTGGTTGTGTCTTAGGCATAATAATTGGCATTTCTAGGGTGCCATATATGATGACAAAGATTGGATCTTATGAGGTCAGAGAGATAGCATGGAGGTAAGACGTTTGCCTTGCATGCAGAAGGATGGTGCTTCAAATCCCTGCATCCCATATGGTTCCCCGAGCCTGTCAGGAGCGATTTCTGAGTGTAGAGCCAGGAGTAATAAGATTGATCTTATTAGCCCTGTGCAAAACAAAGCAAATGATAATCAACTGTATTCCCACTCTAGTTTCCACATAGTGATGTAGCCTCCTTCTCTTACAATTATGAACAATTGTTTTTATCATCAAACTTTTCGTTCAACATTTCTATATTTCATACTATAAAACAGTTTTGTAATATTAATTGAATTTCTTCTACAATGCTTTACAATGGGATATATATTTTTTGTTTTTTTGGGCCACACCCATTTGATACTCAGGGTTTACTCCTGGCTAAGCGCTCAGAAATTTCCCCTGGCTTAGGGGGACCATATGGGACGCCGGGGATCGAATCGTGGTCCTTCCTTGGCTAGTGCTTGCAAGGCAGACACCTTACCTCTAGCACCACCTCGCCGGGATATTTTTATTGTCTCTTACAACCTAGATATTTTAAAAAGAAGTGGATTTAGTTTCCTTTATAAACCTTTCAGTAATATTAAAAGTAATGACTTAGTCACTTTTATAGGTTTGTAAATTCATTGGTTTATAAAGTATCTCTGAGAGACTCTACTTACATCATCATCTAGAAATTTCTTGTATTTTCAAAGCCATGCTTATTATTGACTGAAGCAATGTAAACAATAGGCTCTATTGTTTATAATTCTCACTGCCATAAATGTTGTGTCCTTACACCTTATTTATCATTCTGGGCTTAATCATGACATTTTTCAGTCTAAATTATCATTTTGTATTTAGTTTCTTTATAAACTTGTGAGATTACAGACTGTTATGAAAGTATTTTTATACCACAACGACTTACCATATATTTTTTATTTTATATATTAAAAATAAACACTTTAGTAAACAGATAATTGACAGTGTTGTAAGATTATAGAAAATGTGTTTGTTTATATATTTACAATAAAGAAATGTAAAATGCAGAAAAGGATACTTCAAAAAGTAAAAGCATTACAGAAAAAGTTTTGTAATTGAAGAAAATAATATTTGATGGGTGTTAATTTATTATGCAAAGTTGATATAGATAGATTGTGGTGGTAAGAAGACTAAAGAACAAAACATTATGGGTAGAAAATATTTGTAATAATGTATGTCCAAAAAGCTATAAAAATTAAAAAGATATTTATAAGGAAATGCATTTATGTTATAGTATGCATTTGTAGCTTGTGAATAAATACAGACATTAGTGACAAATAAAAATATTGATAATCTTTTACAATTTTAATGAGGCATGTATTTTAGAAAACTTGACTATAATATTAAAGTGAAATATAGAATTAAGAGACAGTTATTTGAAGGCATTCATGGGGCTGCAGATTCTATTCTCAAGCTGCTCATTAATATGAATAACAACTTATTTCTGCCTATAGACAAATTGTCTTTATCCTCCTGAGTATAGACTCACACAAAGACTACTATTATGTCCTTAGAGTGCGTTGATATCATCTGCCACAATAAGACTCTCTACATGTCAAAGAAGAAGAAACAATGTCTTTTGTAACCTAACTTTAAAAATTATACAGAGGCACTTTTACCTTATTCTCATGATCAGATGGCATCTGTGTTTGGTAAGGGAAGGTCTATATAGGAAATGATATATACAGGGAGGAAAGACTTGGAATTATTTTAGAGACTAAAACATTAAACCTCAATTAATTTCACTTATACATCTACAACCTGCTTATACGATATATTAATGGCTTATTTTAACTGATATTTTTGCTATTTTGAACGTTGTAAAACTTGTTGAAATAAATAGACAAAGTATATATACACAATATACATATAATGTACATGTATTACTTTTCTCTTAGGGCTTATTTTCCTCACCCCATCAGCACTTGGGGCCACAGTGTTGGGGTACAGTAGGGCCGCATTTGGCAGTGCCAAAGAGGCCAAGCAGCACCAGATATTGAACCCAGGGTCCTGCACATGCCAGTCTTGTGCTTAAGCTTAAGATAGTCTTAAGCTATCTTCCAGGTCCCATGTATTACTTTTACTTTGGAAAATTTTATGTTCTACTATCAAAATTGGCATAAGAATATATCCTAAATAAATCATATGAACAACAAATTATAAAAAATGAGTAGATATATTCCCATTAATATGAATAGTAATGCTCTTTTAAAAATATGTTGTAGTACCTGGGATAAATACTTTTATATAACATCATGTTTAATTTTATCATGATTATTATAAATTAATCATTATATGCAATTTACATGTATGATATTGAAGGTTATGATGCTTGGATAACTAGTCAAAATCACACAACAGATTTAGGCACAGACTGGTATATTTTAATTATGATTATTCTCTATAACTTCAACTACATTTGTAAACAGAGTCCTATACCAAAATAATGCTATTAAATGGGTTCTAAACCAATATTTTAAAAGGTATTTGTGCAATATTTTTTCTAGAGACCCACAGTGGAATATTAAATTATTTCGAGCAGCTAGAGAGATAGTACAGCACATAGGTGCTTGCTCTTACATAAGAAACCCTGATTTAAACCCTAGAATATATAGTATTCAGAGTTCTGCCATATATCAATGGACAAAGTGCTCAATGAATAAATTAATATATGAAACCTGGGTTAGGACATATAATGATATAGAATGAAATAATACCAGGTAATGTTGAATCGTTCACAACTTCTCTTTGTTTGCTTACTTTTTTATAAGTACATCATGATTTAGATAAGATTTTATAGTCTGTCTTGGAAAGATACTTATTCATACATCAATCCTTTTAATGTAATGGGGCTAGCAGAGAGTTGAAGAATAGCTATAAAGTATACTGGCAGCATAGACTTTGGGAATCTGATATTACCAGAATCTATAATATGCAATATGATGTTATTTGATGACAGACATTAAGTAAATGAATATTTTGGAGAAAATATCAAAGACTGCATATAAAGAAATAAAAATCAGCATAAGAACATACATTATGAGCTTAAATTATTACTGGCTTTATGCTGCTTTAACATAAATATTTTATAAAGTTAATAGAGCCATGATCTCAAATATTTCTGGGATAATTTCTAGATTTTTATGTAGCAATTAATTGATGGTTTAATATTATTAAGTCATTCATAAATAGTATTTATTCAAATACTAAATGATTTCATTTGCTAAAGAAGAAATATTTTGGAAGTTATTTGAATTGTCTTTATACTTAAAAAATAACAGCATATCAGCTGGAATTGGGAGATAAGTTTTAAATGTCCTCATTTTTACTAGTAGTATACTGATGAAAGAGAACAAATTGAGTTGTTATTCACTGGTGATTGACAAAATCCTTGAATTGTGGGGTGGGAGGTTGGGCCATACCCATCAGTGCTAAGGGGTTTCTCCTGGCTCTGCACTCAGGAATCACTACTGGTCGTTCTCAGGAGATCATATAGGGTGCTGGAGATCTAAACCTTGTTCACTGTTTTCAAGGTAAGCACTCAACTAGTTGAAATTACATTGGCCCCATGTCTATGTTTTTAAACTAGCATACCTGGTAATTTATTCCACTTATTCTTTAAAGTAAATGGGCACTAATAAACTGATAAAACTGAGATAAGATAAAGATATAAATGCTAACTTTAATAATTTTTGAATTAGAAGAGTGCATCACTAAAATATGCTACAGTCAATTGCCATCATTAAATCTATTGAAAAACCCATTGCATGTAGTTATTTGTTTGTTGTGTGTTTGTTTGTTTGTTTTGGATAATACCCTTAGTTGATCAAGACTTACCCCTGCTCTGAACTCAGGGATCAATCCTACTGTACCACAGCTGTCCATATGCAATGCTTAGAAACTAAACCAAACTGCTTGGAACACTTGCTAGAAAATACCTTACTCACCATACTTGTTCCAAGTAATTTCTGTTGTTTTTGTTGTTGTTACTTTTGTTTTCAGGACACAACTGTCAGTTCTCAGGGGATATTCCTGACCATATTCCTAGGGATTACTTTTATCTGTGCATGCAGAAAACCATGTGTAGTATCAGGGCTTTGAATCAGTGTAGTGAAGTGTGTAAGACAAAAATATTAAATCTCTATGTCTCTAGATTTGCATACAGTAATTTCAAAACTCACAAATATACTCAGAAGAAAAAAAACAAATATACTTAGGTTTCATACTATGGTAAACATTAAAATTTATTTGTGTTCAAATATCACATCCTGTAGACTTAAATGTAAGGAGTTGGTCAGGTAACCACATAAATTTCCAATTTAGGAAAAGACATTTTTTTATATATCCCAACTTTAAAAAGTAATTCAAGAAATATATAGCTATAATTTTGTATAACAATCTGAGTTAAATTCAGAAATTTATTTTATTTTATTTATTCTTTGGTGTTAGGCAACACCTTTTCGTTCTCAGGGATTACTAGCTCTACAATCAGTGGTGGAGGTGCTCGGAGAACTTTGGGAGATGGTGGTTATTGAACTCAGGTTGGTTGCAAGCAAGGCAAACGTCCTACTTGCTGCACTATCACTGCCTGCTAAAGTCACTATTTACATATATATATATACAATATTTATAAATTTTACCATATAAAATTCTTAATTAATATGGAATAAGTTCTCAGGAAAATGTTTATCTACTGTTAAACTACTCAAAAATATAGCCTATGATGTCATTGAAATTTGGCATACTTCAAACAACTTTCAAATGCTCTTATACAGTAACATTACATTTTAGTTTAATTAATTCCTTTCTACCATGTAAAATTATTTCCCATTATATATTCTTTCATATACAAAAGTCAGTATATTTTCTTTATAATAAAAAGTATTAAGGAATTTTTATATTTTATTTTTATTCTAATAGTGTTTTTATTTCTTTATCATAGAAATGATTGAATCTATAAAGATTGTATATTCATTTAAGGAAAACATCTGTATGCTTACAAAATAAATCTCTCTTTTATTTTAACATCCAAAAGTGAATACTTTTGGATAATAAATTAAAGGTAATTAATAGCTCAGGTTATTGATATTTTCTACCTTTTTGATATTAAGATCAATGATATATAGCATAGGATGATTAAGTTGAATATGACTAGGTATAGAATAAAAAAGAAATAAACAAAACAATATTAAATTAAAATAAATGTTCTGATTTTTTTTTCTGTCAAGAAAATGGAAAAAGGATAGTTAGTGGTAGAACAGCTATTGTTCAAGTGTGAGACTCTGACTTTGACCTCAGACACCACATTCCCTAACCATCACCACTTTGCACTGTCTAATTTACTCGTGGCAGTCCCAGAAGTACCAACAAAACTGAGTTTATTTGCTAAAGAAATGTCTGCATTTCTGGGCAAAGTTTATCTTAAAATAACAAAAGTACTCCTCAAAAACTGCTTGGGGAAAACTGCAAATAATACTAAAGGGAAAAAATGAGATAGATACTAGTAATTCAATCGTGCCAATAGAAGCATACAGTAAAGTTAAACTTTAGCCTACTAGTACAAGTTACCAAACAGTTATATCAGATTTATTATTAAAGTTTTATATATGTTATGTCAAATAAGGACTGTTATTTAAGATAATATTTTAGTGGCTAGAGATATAGTGCAAGGGTTAACTGGCTTTGATCATGGCAGAACCTGATTTTATTTCTAGCACTACACATTAGCAGTGATTTTTGCATCAGTCAGGAATATGCTTGGGCATAGTGGATGTAAACAATTCTTTAAAGAATACTATTTTTAGTACCTATAAAATAGCTATCAAATGCATACATTATATCATCATGTAATGTATATACTTGCTATATTTGCCAAAATATACTTTAACATTCATAGACATAAAATTTCAATATTTAAAAGTTTGGGTTACACATCTCCTGCAAATACCAACATTTCGATTTCAGTTAATCTAGCTATTCTGAATCATACATAACTACTTTCAGTAATTTTTTGTTTTTGTTTTTGGGCCACAGCTGGTGATGCTCACAGATTATTTCTGGCTATTTGCTCAGAAATCGAATCGCTCCTGGCTTGAGGTACCATAGGGATGATGGGGGATCGGACCACAGTCAGTCCTAGGTCAGCTGCATGCAAGGCAAACTTCTACCACTTCACCACTGCTTCAGTCCTTACTTTCAGTAATTTTAAATATGAAAAGTCATTTACTTGTAAACATAGATTTGTATCTTTTTATCCTGTAATTTGGGCCATACCTGTAACTTCTGAGTGTTACTCATGACTCTATGCTTAGGCATCATCACTCTTGATGATGCTCTGAGAATTATAAGTGCTGTCAGGGATCTAATCCATTTCAAAGATATGTCAGGTAAGTACACTAATTGTGTTTCTATTAAAAAAAAAGATCATGCAATTTGAATCACATTATAAAGAAAATAATATATTAGTTTCCTAAAAGAAAAAGAAAGAAAGAAAATCCCCCAATTTTTTAAATTTTTTTATTTTCCTTAAATGAACAGAGAGGAGAGTAGGCATGACTGGTTAGTTTACAGATTAAATATTAAAAAGCACTGGATGATAAATTCAGAGGGTAAGAAGAAACAGATAATGAACCTTCAAGTGGGCTAGCGTTTCTTTGACATTATTCCAGAGATAATTAGGATCCAGAGGAAAGAATTTTTGTAAAACAGTAATGTTCAGACCTGACCTTAACTTTTATTTTATGACTTTAAAAATATATTAAACTGAAGATAGCACAGTGTTTGAGCTTTTGCCTTGCATGCTGCTGATCCAGGACTAACTGAGGTTCGATCCTCAATGTCCCATAGGGTCCCCAGAGCCAGGAGCAATTTCTAAGTGCATAGCCAGGAGTAACCCGAGCATCACAGGGTGTGGCCAAAATACTAATACTACTACTACTAATAATAAATAAATAAATCAAAAATATTCAATGTAATATATAAATTTACCAAATTTTAAAAGCAATTATTTATGTTTCTATATGACTAAAGAAATGCATTCAGTTTTTTTACAACTTATTTTGGTAAGGTTTATATTTAACAATAAGGAGTATCTTAGAAAAATCTGTAAGTGCAATAAATGTAATTTATAGGTATCTGCACATGCTATAACTGAATTTAGCTCAAATAAAGTCCAAATGTTATAATTATCCTAATATAACCCTAGGTAAAATTAACATATGTAGAAAGAAGGAGAAATACATTCATTGAGTTCTTGAAAACAAAATGCAGCCTTAGAGCTTCAGTTACAGACAAATTATGCTATAGGTTTAGTTCACTAATAGCTTCTGGCATATCTTTCCTGGAATTAGTTCTAGGGCTCATTCTTAAGTTGAACCATGACAAGGCATATAACGTTTTATTAAAATATACTGATGGAATGAATATTTACAAATCATACTTGTAACTCAGAAATATTTCAAAGTAGCTCAGAAATAAATACATGCAAATTATTTCATGCTTTAGTCCATAGTTTAGTCGCAGTTTAATCATATTCTTATGAACTGCCTCATATTCTGAAGCAAGGGCACTCAATAGACAACTTCTTGAATTAGCCTTTTTACTAGATATACTTTTCCGATTGAGCATATATTGACCGTAGCAAACTGCATAAATATACAGCATCTGATCTCTCTCTCCTCCCTCCCTCCCTCCCTCCCTCCCCCCTCCCTCCCTCCCTCCCTCCCCCCCTCTCTCTTTCTCTCTCTCAGATTGCATTAAGTCAGTCCCAGAAATGCTCAGAGAACTTTGTGGTGCTGAGAATTGAACTCTTGGTTAAAACATATGCTCCAGTCTTTGAGGCATTTCCCCACCATAATCTGGTATTCTATACATTATATTTTATAAATTTCCACTCACAATAAACTTTATTTAGCATTGCAGTTTGAAAACAAGACACATTTTTATTTTATTTTAAACAGTTTTTAATTTTTATATCTAACTTTTAAAAATAGAATTGAATTTATACATAATTAAAATTTTAAATATTAAGCTATACTATTTGTTTATAGCATAGTAAACAAAATTTTCTTCAATTTCAGAATTTATGTGTCATAATATCTTTATTCAAAATATAAAAGTATAAGAATTGAGGAGCTTTGGTGAAAGTACAACAGGTAAAGGGGCTTGCCATCTTTGTGGTCAATCCGATTTTGGTCCCTGGCACCCTATATTGTACACCAGACTACTACTTGATAATTCCTGAGTGCAGAACAATAAAAAACCCTGAACACCCCCACATGGGATGAAAAACCTTAAATAAATAAAAAATCAAATAAGTAAATAAATACATAAATTGCAATGATTAAGAATTCAATATTTCCCAAAAATGTTTTGAGGAATTTTCTATGAGAATACACAATTTGGATATATTGCTATACAAATATTTTCTCATATAATGCATTTTCTTTTAATATAATTTCTTCTTTTCCACAGTATTGCATTACAAGACTTAATAAAATAAAAATTAATTAATAAGTTTTATGTGATGACATCACTTTTAATATTTTTTGTTTTGCTTTTATAATTTTGGGCCACACCCAGTGCTGCTCAGGGCTTATTCCTAGCATGGTACTTAATGATCATTCCTACCACTGCTACAAGACTACCTTGATTTTCTCAGATTGAGATCTGGTTGGCCAAGCCCATGAGAAGAGCCATACCCTCTGTATTATTGCTTTGATTCCTAAAACATTTCTTACTGTCAAACCAGTAAAAACTGGACATGCATTCCTTTTATTATTAATACTTAATTTAAAAATGTTTTTTTCTCTTTTTTCTCTTTCTTTTTTCTCTTTCTTTCTTTTCTTTCTTTCTTTCTTTCTTTCTGCTAAGGTGTTCAAAGAGTGCTCTAGATTTACAAACAAAAATTATCTTTGACAATTTCTGAGGAAGTCTGATCCTAGCCTCTCTTCTATTGAATATTATGTTATTTTAGGCAGAGTTGAACTTCTTTGTCTTAACTGCTGTTTCCCTACTACTGGTCACATTCTCTTAAAGGCCCTACTGATTCTATATGGGCTAGGGAGGCTCTTCTTTTCTGCAAAGTAAACAGCACTCTCTAAACTCTACCTAACACCTCCAGCCTTAGCCCAAAGGTCTGGCTCCCTCTGTGCTCCCAGGTGGCTTTCCTGACACATTCAATATATCTTACAATGAAATTTCACCTCTACCCCACATTTCGAGAAACTCTCTTCTGGACAAGCATAAAATGAGAAAGCTCTCAGGATAACTTCCTTATCTTGGGGCCCACACCCATGGGGGTGGTACCCACTTTTTTTTTAACACTTACACCTTAGTAGTGAGAGATGTTGAGGAGTATAATCAGAAACCTCAAAATGACCTACCCAAAGCCCTCCTTCAACAGTTTGGGTAAGAGTCTAAATATAATCCACAGAACAATGGACACAAAGACAGAGAGATACAGAGTGACTTGAACCCCAATAGTACTCTAACCCATGAAGTTGCTGGTGGGACTGTATTATGTATCACCCCTGGTGATGATGCCAGAATACCTCCATGAGGGATTTTAACCAATGGGACACCTAGTGGGACTCAAACCCACTTTAGTGTCATCCCCAGTTTCAACTCTCAGCTGACTGATACTGTGACTTTCTTAAAATCCTTGAAGTATCCTAAAATGATAGTAAGGGGGGAAAATGGTAGTCTTCCCTATGGGGTAATTAAAGGAGTTAGCAGTATGCAAAGGGCAGAGACTGACAATAAATTACACAAGAAAAAGGAGACCAAAGGTTAAATATTCCCAAGCTTTTATCTACACACACCACAAAAACAGACTTCAGATTAATATTAACACAGAGACTAATGACCAAGAACCCATAAAAGGCTTGTACACTGACTAGACCAGAGACAGACCTGAATAATTTATCACAAATTGGGGGATACCCTGATAGTGGAATGGAGGTGTCTTCTCCTCATCAGAAAATTTTGAAATAAATTCTTTTCAATGGAAATAGTCTGATCAATAAATGAGCTTAGTAAAAATACACACTTGAAGCTCTTCAAATGTTGGGAAGTAATAAAATTATTATAAAATACATAATATGTTTCTTGTGACAACAAATATTCTATAATATGTCAAATATGACACTCAATGTATGTGTTTTCCTGTCTTATCAAGTATTCTAACAACTCCATGAGTTATAACAACTCTCATTACAAATATCAGAAAAATGTATAAATTTGTATGAAATTTCTAGAATGATTATGAGCTAGAATTATTCCAATCTGTACTAATTTCCTCACAGAAATTAAAGTAATTTAAAGTAATTAAAAGAATAATGATGTGAAACTAAAATGAAAATAAAAATAACTTTCAGACACAAAAGAGAAAAGAGCTGGAAGTTACAGCTCACCTCATGAAGCTCACCACAAACAGGGATGAGTTTAGTTAGAGAAATAACTACGTTTTGAACTATCCTAATAATGAGAATGTACGAGGGAAATATAAGGCCTGTCTAGAGTACAGGAGGGGATTGGGTGGGGAGGAGGGAGATTTGGGACATTGGTGATGGGAATGTTGCACTGTTGATGGGTGGTGTTCTTTACATGACTGAAACCCAAACACAATCATGTATGTAATAAAGTTGTTTAAATAAAAAAAAAGATTCCGATATCATTGGAAAACTCCAGGATAAGAAATTTGATGATAAAGATAGCAATAAGCATCAATTTTCTGTTAAACTTGTTTGTTTATTAAGAATCAAAAGACATTGATACTTTTTTTTACCATAGAAATGCTTGTCTATTCTATTAGTTATTGTTTATATTCATAAGATTATTATATAAATTGCATTTGAGGCTACTTTTTTCATAAAGGCCTACTCCAAGAAAGTTAGAGATCTATTTAGACTACGTTCAACTTTATAAAGCAAAGAGATTCAGAGTAAATAAAGCCTCCCATCTTGTCACATATTTTGTTACATTATTTTAGAAAACATTTTCTCTGATTTCCATTTTAGAAGTTGCTTTCTAGAATTGAAGAATTACTCTTTTTGGCAGCACCAAGCTATTTTCCTTGAGGCAAGACTTTCTCTACCATTATAATTTGCGGGTGAAAGAAAGGAAATGTGTATTTATCTTACTGTCTACACTAGAAAGATAAAGGTTTAAAATGTCATGAAAAATATAGTTTATGAATTACTTACCTTGTAGGCATTGTAGCTGGGTGGTTTTTCTTTCTTCCTTTCTTTCTTTTCTTTTTTTTTTTTTTTGGTGATGGCTGTTAATCATGTTAAAAACAGGGATATTTAAAATGGCAATCTTCCTTGACGTACTATTCAATTTGATGAAGTACAAAATGATTCATTAACTATTGTTATGTTGTGCTAGAGAAAGAGAACAGTGGACTATGCTCTTGGCCTTGCATACATGTAACAGCAATTCAGTTTATCTCCAGCACCACATCTGATTTGCCAAGTTCCATTATGAGTAATCTCTGAGAACAGAGTCAGGAACAGAGCCAGAGTTTGGCCCAAGAAGCAAAATCAAAACAAACAAAATAATTCTAACCATGAACTTTCACTTTGAGAGAAATAGGTAGATATATTTTTGAAAGTAATAAAGCAAGGTGAAAATTGAATCTGTTATTCCTATTAACAGAGGTAATAAAATATTAAAATAACATTGAATAATAAACATCATTGAATTAACAATCATATTGTTCTTGAAGTATCCAGTATCACTATTCGAAATAAGAATTGAAAAATAATTAATGATAAGTCTATTTTTGTTACATGTGTAAACTCATTTATTTTCAGACTGAGAGCTTATAATTAAAATCCCAGCTCTATAGTTTATTTGTTTCTTTGTGTTTTAGCAAGTTAACAAATGACAATTAATTCAGAATAAAGGACAATTAATTAGCAACCATGTTTTCCTCTGTACAGTTTCCACATTTATAAGGAAAAGGGCTTTTGAAGATAATATCTATGTACTCTCTAAGATTTTAGAGAACTTGTTTTTTCTAACTAACAGTACATTACAGTTTTACAAAGCTCAGAGAGGCTGAGAAGGGCAGTGATATAAAAAAGCTAAATAAAGTATGGAGGTCAAAAATGATGGTCTAATTGGCAAGCCAGTCAGATGCACACGAATAAGACATGTAGCCAGGAATAAAAAAAATAGAAAATAGCAAATCAAGAAGCAATAGAATTTTACTAGTAGTACAATCATATTTGCATTTTAATATAGGCTCAGTGGTTTTCTGTCCACCAGAGTATGAAGTTCAATAATTTTTCATTAATATAACCTGCTTTGCTCTCAATGACCAGATGATGACTTATTTCTTCAATCATTGTTTCTGTCATTCTGTATTACTGACTCTGTGTATTATATTTTATATATGAAATACACAGAAATGTACAAAGCATCTCTAATTTTTACAACCTCAGTGATTGTTCTATACACTTGTACCATCTCCCCCAAAGCCAAATGCTAAACTCATCTGGATGGTGAGACACTCCCACAGCTGGGAGGAGTCTGTGGTTGGTACTTAAAGGTTGCCTGGGAGGAGGGTAGAGGATAGCACCTAGGAAAGACGCAGTTGAGCAGCAGAGAGATTGCTTAGCATAGAGGCCATGTGAAAAAAATCACATGGGGATTAGGGCCTTGTAATAAAGCTGTATGTCGCCTGAAACTTCATCTGACTGCTGTGGATTATTTTTTCACAATCACCCTGCACCTACAGACCTGGTGGCCAAAGGGGTTGCAATCACCAGGCCAAGCCTAGAAAGGCCCATCCAACCATCCATTCATATACACTAGGACACTATAATTAATATAATTAATAATTAATACAACACTCCTTACTTGCTCTCAATTTTCATTTCTACTATCTACAATTTTACATTTAAAGCTCCATTTAAAATACTTCCCGTGCAGCAATGATCTCTGTCTATTCTACCTTTAATTCGATATACACTTGAAGAAAATGTTCCATGTCCATTTCCTGAATTTCTTTATAATCATTGTTGCAGGCCAGCTGAGTCGAGCAGCACTGACAGGGTATTCAGGGTTATTCGATAGGAGGATGAGAGCAAGTAGTCAGCACTCAGATACGATACACACTCAAAAGTAGTTGGAACTGAGTCCGATTTATTGGGAGTTCTGCTTCATATTAAAGCAAAAAATGATCAATAGTACAAAGTATAGTAGATCACGTGTGACATATTTTTGCTATAAAATAAATATTACTTGTCATCACAATCATTAGACAATCATCTAAACGTTATATGTATATTGTAAACTTTTTGTCATCAGTTTCATTCACTATAAACAGACATCAGAAGTTCTTATTATTTCCTCTTAGATATGATTCTTGCTAGTCTACAGAAATCAGAAAAATACTTATTCTTCCATCTTAGATGTGATTCTTGCTAGTTAACTGCTAATCAATAAAGTATAATCCCATTTTCATTTAAATATTATACCAAAGAGATATAAAAAGAGAGCAGATGTAATTAAAAGACCAAAAATGTTTGTAGCCTACACAATACTAAATAATTGACTAAAAACCATTATTATTGACTACCAGCTTGGCAAAATGTTATTGTAGATTTTATCAGCTTAGAGTAATTAAGGTATGTTCTGACAATTCTTGTTATAAAGCAAGGGAAAAAAGGCACACATTTTTTTATATACTTGGTATTATTAATTCTCTTCATACAATAATGTTTAGTAAGTTCATTGTTGCTATCCTGCCAAGCATTAACCTAGGGCACACTGGCTTTTATCAGATATGTCTACCAGGACCCCATCACCTTTTTCAAGGGGGAGGTTGGCCTGCACCCAGCAGTACTTCTAATATTTCAGCCATCGTGCCTGTAGGCCAGGGACTATAGCAAATCACATTGTGTATTTCTTTTCTCATCTATATAATATTTAAACAAAGGGTACCTTTGATGTACCTGCTGAAAATTTTTGCTGAAGTAAAATTAAACTCCTTGCAGCTGTGCTATCACTCCAGCCCCTGACCAATTTTCCTCCTTTCTCCTCCTACACCTCTTCCTACCCCTCTTCCTCCACCTCCTTCTCTTCCTCCTCCTCCATCTCCTCTTTTTTCCTCCTCCTGCTCCTCCTCCTCCTGCTCCTCTTCATCCTTCTCCTCTTCCTCCTGCTTCTCCTCCTCCTTTTGTTCCTCCTCCTCTTCTTCCTCCTCCTCCTCCTCATTTGCTGTATTCTGCTGAAAGACTCATGTTGCCCAAAGTAAGATCATCTAAGTCTACCAATTCAACTTGTTCAGCATTATTTTTAATAGAGGTTCATGTTTGCATTTTTTAACTTATTGTTATTTGGGGGGGCACACCCAGTGACTCTCAGAGGTTACTCCTGGCTATATGATCAGAAATCGCTCCTGGCTTGGGGGATCGAACTGTGGTCTGTGCTCGGTTAATACGTGCAAGGCAAATGCCCTACCACTTGTGTCATTGCTCTGGCCCCAGGCATTGCATATCTTAAGAGTTATCCAATTACATGTGTTTTGAAAAAAATCCCATTCATAGTATTTGTCAATTTTACTTTTCTTTTAGCTACAGAATCTCAGATATTATAATCAGTAGTATGTTTGGCAGGACAAGTACAAAAAATAATCTAAGTGTAAATTAGACACAGTCTGTCCTGGGTCATCATGTGTAAGGCAATTGCCCTACTGCTGCTCTATTGCTCCAGCCGCATATTAGCATTTTTATACAAAAACAAAGCATTGCAATAAAATATTGAGAGGTAGTAGCAAAATTATGAAAATAACATTTAAGGTAAGATTGGGAAGGACTGAACAGTTCGTAGGCAGTTTATTTATAAAACAATGTTTCTAGTTAAGAAGTCTAAAATTAACTTCCCAAAGCTTTGTAAAAATTCTTGAATTCTTTTTAAGAATTCTTAAACTTGATTTTCACAAAACCATTAAATTCTTATTTTTATCAAATTTCCACTAATTCAGTGTAATTATAGATTCAAAGTTGACAATTTAATTTTCTACTAAAGTAGAATTAATTCTCTAGCTATGTCTTACTATAGGTTTTGAGCAATACTGAAATCTAATATTAAATATCTAAAAGGTATGAATTTCATTGAAATTTGAATTTGAAAGAGTTTATCTACTAAGGACTTTTTATATAGATTTCATTTTAGAAATTATTAGTGTTCTGATAACACAAAACCTTTATAGAATTCTAAAATTGTAGATTAAATATATTTTTTCCAAATTTTATATTAATCTTCTCTGATAGTGTAGAGTTTTTATCTTTAAGATTTATTTTGTATAATTATTTTTGCAGCCATTCTCCAAACTCTTGGCCTGGACAATCTTGGCCTAAGCAATACATGTGCTACTTTGTACTAAATATTAGATTTTATCCAACAACTCTTTATTGTTACTTTATTTTTGCCTATAGTCTATATTATCATGATAGTTGTTGGTGTAATTATTTCTCTAATGGAAATCAATCTTTGTGGTAAGCTTCATATCATGGGCTGGTTCTTTCAATCTCATCTCTATTGTCTCTAGGTATTATTGCCATACTCTTTTATTTTTCTTAAGTTCCACAGAGGAGTGAAATTATTTTGTGTCTATATTTCTCCCTCTGACTTATTTCACTCAGCATATAAAATAGTTTCTATGTTCCATCGATGTATAGGAAAATGTAATGGCTATTTTTCTTGACTACTTCATAGTATTCCATTAAGTATATGTATTACCGCTTCTTTAATTATTCATCTGTTTTGGGGCATCTGAGTTGTTTCCAGATTCTGGCATTGCATCAAAATACAGTTTAATTTCTCTCCCTGTGACAGTGCGACTTTAAGGTATTTGACAGAAAGTGCATTTGAATTGACTGGTAACTTTTAGGCTTTCTGTATTCTCTGTAAATTAAATAAACTATACATTCATTAGTAAAAATATAAAGGGTGTTTTATTAATTAAGTAGAAACACCAAGCTCTACCCTGAGGACAGACAATTGCTTTTAAAAGTGTATGTTTCCATATATCTGTGAAGTCTATGTTCTCTGTTGAACATGTATGTAGCTATCATTTTGCTTGTTTGCTTGCTTATTTTTTCAAGATGGTGTTTTCTCTCACTTTCCAACCACAATAGGCATATTCTCTGTTTCTTTCAAAAATTATTTTGTATGACAAAAATAAAAAATAGTGTTTCTTCTCCCCAAATACTTAAGTTAGAAAAGGATAAATGGGGAAGTAAAATAAATAAAGAAAATCTTGCTTCTGAAAAGGGCTGGTTATTCTTAACAAAACAGGTTTATGTTACTGCTTTCTTCTGAGAGAAAATTAATCTAATAATAGGAGCCTCTAATTTTATTAACTGAACGGCTACTGACGGTATTTCCAGGTAAGCTAGGATTTGTCTTTATTATTGATTCTCAGAACAGACTTTTCTTCTGTCCACTCTAGGGCTGTGAAATGACTCTGTGTTCTACATTACCTGCCTTATTCTTGGAGGTGCATTGTTAGTTTTTCCTCTTTTGACAATACTATTTTGTTGTTGTTGTTGTTTTGGGGCCACACCCAGTGACACTCAGGGACTACTCCTGGCTATGCACTCAGAAATCACTCCTGGCTCAGGAACTACCGTATTTGGAATGTCATGGTCCATCCTAGGGCTAGCACGCTCAATGTAGACAGACGCCTTACTGCTTGCATCACCACTTTGGCCCGACAACACTAGTTTTTATCAGAAATATCTCACTCAAATCAACTATAAAAATTAACGTAGGGGGCCGGAGAGGTAGCATGGATTTAAGGCATTTGCCTTGCATCCAGAAGGATGGTGTTTCGAATCCCGGGAATATGGGAATATGGTCCACTGAGCCTCAATTTCTGAACATATACCTAGGAGTAAACCCTGAGCACCACCAGGTATGACCCAAAACCAAACCACACACACACACACACACACACACACACACACACGTGAGGGGGGGCCGGGAAGGTGGTGCTAGAGGTAAGGTGTCTGCCTTGCAAGCGCTAGCATAGGAGGGACACTAGTTAGATCCCCTGGTGTCCCATATGGTCCCCCCAAGCCAGGGGCAATTTCTGAGCACATAGCCATAACTCCTGAGCGTCAAAAACAAAAACAAAAAAACAAAAACAAAACAAAACCGGGGCGGGAACAAACAAACAAACAAACAAAAAACACGTGAACCTATTTAAAAAAAAAAGATCTGTTTTGCTCCCTTGGATACAGTGAATGTCATGGCAATGAAAAATTATCCAAAATGGACCTATTAGTTGTGAGAAAGGATCTGTTCACAGGCTTTTTTTTTTCTGTGAATTGTGCTTTTTATAGAATTCTAAGGCATGATCACAGACTCAAAAATCCAATATGCAGAGCCATGCTTATATCAAATGCCTTAATAGTGCAAGATAAGTCATGAATATGTCCCCTCAATCATCTAATTTCCTTGAGTGCAGAGACCAGAAATTACTCAAATTTATGTTCTTGCGTTTCCTAGTATGTACTAGTCACTCAATAAAATGGTTTGTGGGTTGAATGCAACTAAAGGGAGATAAATCTTAGTTTACTTTAAATTGGGACACTTTAGTGGTACATTTAAGCAATATTTTGGCATGAAAAAATGAAAGCAAAGTGACATTCTTTTATTTTTGTATTTTAGGAAAGAACATTTTAATACTAATTTAAAACCATCTGCTGGAAATAAAATTTATAAACATATATATTTATATAATATAAAGGTGATGACCACCAGTTTACAAAGAGATACACTTTTATATAGCCAATAAAACCCTTAACAGTTAAAGTCATATTCCTTTTATTCATGGGGATTTCAATGTGTTATTCATAAACACTAGTTATGACAATCATTTATATAAATCCAGTTGATTCAGGGATGAATAAAACAAAGTCATATTGTTAATTAATAGCATACTGACGTGTAAGTAAACAAATTAAATATAATATTTGAATATAATAAAGTAAATATTGTGGGAGTTTGCTCTCATTCATTTAGAGGCTGGAAAAAGTTTGTAGAAAACTGTGATATTTTAACTCCAGAATCTCTGAAGAACTAAAATTATTTTCTCATCAACTTTCTTTGCACTCTAGAATAATGTTCATTAATAACATGGTTAACATGATGTAGTCATTCTGATATAATCGTTTCATTAATATATGTTTTAAATTGTAGAAGAAAAGGAAACAAAATCAGAGTAAAAACTGCAAAGAGGTGTGTGATTATTTGGATTGGGAAAAGAATAATATTGCAGTCATTGTGATAACTGAGTTTCACTCATAAGAAATTTGCTCCTATTTCAAAAATTCAAAGTGAAGTTATGATTCAGGGCTGAGCTCTGGTGCAGCAGAAGGGCATTTGCCTTGCATGTGGCTGACCTAGATTGGACCAGAATTTGATGGGGCAGGCACAAATATATCATTTATTGTTTGTGAAGGATCATAGCTTTGTTTTTGTTTGTTTATTTGATGGCCACACCCATGATGCTCAGGGGTTACTCCTGGCTCTGTACTCAGAAATTGCTCCTGGCTTGGGGACCATATGGGACACTGAGGAATCAAATTCTGGTCCATTCTAGGTCTATCACCTATCTATCTATCTATCTATCTATCTATCTATCTATCTATCTATCTATCTATCTATCTATCTATCTATCACCTATCTTTCAATCATATATCCTCATCTATCTGCTATCTATGTATTTATTTATTTTTTTGGGGTTGGGCCACAGTGGCAGTGCTTCTGGCTCTGTATTTAGAAATTACCTCTGGCAGTGCTCTGGGGACAATATGGGGTGCCATTGAGCAAACCCAGGTAGGCCTACTGATGACCAACCACTGTACTATCACTCCAGCCCCTCCCTTATCTTTGTAAAATGTGAATTCTTCCAGTACAATTGCATTGATACATCTCACTGTCATTAATATCTGGCACAGTTTGTAAGGCATGTCAAGTGTTCAATAAATATTAGTTATAAATATGTATGTTACATGCAAGTCTACTAATAAGTGAATTATGTATTTTGCAGATATATATATATATATATGACTTTCCTCACTGCTGAAAGTATTTTGAAATAAATTACTATCTTTTACATTCAAAGAGATTTTTCAACAGTAAAAAATACATATGTGTATTTTCAAGAAATTCTGGCAATAAATTTTGACTTTCAAAAGATATATTTTTTATCAATTATCAGCTTTCATTTTAAAAGTCACCAGGATATAAAAAATATATCTATTTTCCAACTGTTAACTTCACTAAGACAATTATTTTATCAGTGTTTTTTTCAATTATCTAGGAAACTTCAATTTACATGTAATAATATGCCAAAAAATATTTCTGCTCAATTAGAAAGCATAAAAACAACTAAACTACAGACCAAAACAAATGATTTTGAATGTAAAAAAAATGCTGAAAATAAAAATCATAGTTGGGAATCTTGGATTCCAGAAATTTCTAATTCCTGGTTACCTTTCCAAGTGTAAACTTTATTCTTTAGGCAACATATTATATGAACATCTGACATTCTAAACAGTTCAGCAATTTTATTTTTCCAATGATGACATTCCTCAAATTCTCCTTTCTTAGCAAAAATATTATCATGCCAAGAACTTGTAAAATGGTAATATCATAATATTGATTACTATGGTATAAAGAAGCTTTCTATTTTTAATTATGTATGGGGCTGGAGCAATGGCACAAGTGGTAAGGCATCTTCCTTGTCCCATGCTAGACTAGGATAGACTGTGGTTTGATATCCTGGCGTCTCATATGGTCCCCCAAGCCAGGAGCGATTTCAGAGCACATAGCCAGAAGTAGTAAGTCCTGAGCATCACCGAGTGTGGCTCAAAAACAAAAACAAAACAAAAAACAACAACAAAAACATATAACCTCCAACAATTTTCTTTTCATTCCAGTCAAGTGAAATACTTTTAATATTAATTAATTTAATTTTCATAGTACAATCTCAGTTGCCTGTTCTGTGTCTTGCAAAATACAGGGAGAGTCACTGACAACAGAAATGAAAAACGAAAAATAATCTCAATTGCTTTCCTCTTGTCTTTAAACTTTTTATTTTAGGATAATCTCTTTTCTCTAGAGTTTTTGTAATAGAGCCAGATAAAGATGATTCTTGTTACTGGAAACTATTCTTTTGATCAATCCACCATTATTTCATTTTGGGCTATGTTGAAGTATATTGGGTTTCTGCTTAGTTCACAGATCTCTCTCTCATGCCTGAGTACCTCATTACCATGATTTTCTTTTGCATTGACACAATTTATAGTACAGTTAGATAATATAATCATGTTAGACTAAGTTTCTAAATATCTAATTACATAGAAGTGAAATAACAAGTTACATTTGTTCAGAGATTCCTTAAGTATCTATTCATATTTTAGCCTGTAATTTCACTTCTACTGCTGTTTTAGAGTAATTAGAGAATCATACTCAGGGACATAACTACAGCATGCACTTGTATCAAAATTAACTCTAAAATCGTTGTCAAGAATCTAGGCATGGAGAGTTAAATATGAGGGACAGTATTTCCTCAGTTAAATAAAGATTGATTTGCTTTGTGCCTAGTCTTTGTCGTGAATATCAAAATCAAGTCAGAAAAATTATGAATGATTTGTGAAAGGGTTATAAATAACAGACTTAAGATTTTACATATTTTGGTTTTATATATATATTTGTCCCCCAATTCACAATACAGACCAGGCAAAGGGCCTGTGTTGAGGTGTATATGGGGTACATTTACTGTACCTTCTCTTTTGATTTTGGTTATATTTTTTATCAAAGCAAATAAAGTATAAAAGAGCAATCCCTGCACAATTAGTGTCATTATTAATACTTTCAGAAAGCATATGGTCACAGTGGAGAGGAAATTAAACCCATGCCACGTTTCTGGCGCTGTTTGTATACTTTTGTACACAGTTCATTAATGTGCCTTTTTTCAACTCTGTCATTCGCAAAGAGGGTGTGATGTATTACAGTACTGAATCCCTAGATATTTGCCGGCCTCTCATATAACAATCTAAAGCAGTACGCCAGTAACTGGAAAGATTGTACAGAAGATAGGTTACTTAATTTATATGAGGTTGACCTAAGAATGGTCCTAGCAACTCAGATGGTCCCCATACCTCCAGAAATGATGCCTTAACCCAAATCCAAGGGATTGCCAGATGTTGTCCAAAATAAAATTAAAAACATAATAAAATTAAATTAATTAATATTAAATTGCAACTCCAAATATATAAAAATCACAAAATTTTTTTATAAATTTATAGATAACCATATAATAAAATTATAAACTGAATAAAAAAGTATACATATAATACAATTGCAAATATATACCCATAATATATACCCATAATGTTTTGGGCTAGATTTCTCTTTTCATTTCATGATTCTTGTATTTCCTTTTTAATATTTAGTGTTAGAATTATAAAGATCAATTTTGAAATTTTAAGTAGAGCAAGAATACATTAAATTTGCGATAGTGGTGCCTATGTTTTTGGTTCATAATCAGATGCATGTAGAGGGGAAATAAATCAGATATATACAAATCTCCGAAGAACTTTCTGCACAATGTCAGCCATTACCTGGGATGACTCCAAAGCAAAGTGACCAAATTATATATATACTCAATATGTCTGGTAATCCTTAGGAGGAAAGTTAATGGGTTGTCAAAAAAAAAAAAAAAAGAAGCCTACAAAGATTAAATTTGCAATAATTAAAAATTGAGCTGGTAATATTTATTTAATCTTATTACTTACTACAATGATGCATCTTTATCTGATCATTTATCATTTCTAAGCGCACCGATATTTCAGGAACTGTAAATAGAAATGCAATAGATATTGCATTTTGAGGTCTTATTTGAACTCATATAACTGATTGGAACTTATTTTTGTATACAGCTTACATTACAGCGGTCTCAAACACGCTGCCCGCGGGCCGTTTGAGGCCCTCCATACAACATTTTGTGGCCCGCGGCCGGCCTTCAAATATCGCAGTATTCGCGATTATTCTCTTACCGAATAATCGCAATAAAAATAGCATTAGTAAGAAAAAATCGCATTAAACATTCACATAACCCCGAGCAGTTCCATTCAGGGTATGCAAATGTTTAATGCGATTTTTTGCATTTTTTTCTTACTAATGCGATTTTTTATTGCGAATATTTGGTAAGCGAAATCCCTTATGCGGCCCTGCCTCACCCCGACTTTGCTTCCTGCGGCCCCCAGGTAAATTGAGTTTGAGACCCCTGGCTTACAAACTATTCCAGTATTATTCTTTATGTGACTAATCAGTTTTCAAAACAAATGTTGAGAAGACTTATATTGCTTTATTGCATTATCTTAGATTCTATAACATAAAATATTAAACTAACAGTGAATCACTGTTTGCTTTTAAACTTTCTGTTTCAATTAATTTATATCTGCTTAATCTTAATCTCAATTTAGGCAGCACACTTGACAGTGCTTGGGGGACTGAGAGGTTTCCAGGAACCATAACCTTGTCAGCAATATGTAAGGCAAGCACCCTACTGACTGCACTTTAGATAGTTGCTCCATTGCTCCAGCCAAGT
The DNA here is from genome assembly GCF_024139225.1 of Suncus etruscus. Lineage (NCBI taxonomy): Eukaryota > Metazoa > Chordata > Mammalia > Eulipotyphla > Soricidae > Suncus > Suncus etruscus. The sequence goes on from NC_064856.1 coordinate 43,437,884, forward strand.
TTTAATTACTGCCATTTTGTAGTTAAAATTTGAAGTCTGGTAATATGATATTTTGTTAGCCTTACTCAGGAATGATGAGATATTTGAGATCAGTTATGATTCCATTGAAACATTAGTGATGTCACCCAGTGAGCCTGTAATATTGGCAGGCTGGGAGTCAGGAGTAGTGATATGGGATGCATTTTGGGAACATTGATGGAGGGAAGTAGACACTGGTGGTTGGATTAGCCCTAATTCAATATATGTCTAAAATTCAATTATTAAAGACTTTGTATATCACAATAAAATTAAATTAAATTAAAATTATGTCATTACAAATGTGATTAGTATTTTAATATGTATGCTTCTTTTTGAAAAAATGGCATTTCACTATATGAAATCTCACCTTAGTTATGCATACATTTTTCTATATTTTTATTTTTCTACAGATATTAGAGAATTTATAATAAATTACTATGTCACCTTTATTTAAATTAGCTCTAGTTTTTCCTCTGGTTGCCTATTTATGGAAGTTATTAATCTCATGCATTACTTATTTATAGTATTGGTACAGATTTATGTATATTATATTCATTATTTCTCATAATTATTTAGTGATGTCTATGTATATCAGGTTCTCAAATTTTTCTATAGCTACTATATATATACATATATGTACTTCTTTAGTAATTTGGATTTTTAAATATTCTTCTTGTCTATTATTTTTCTGCTAAGACATCTAACACTAAATTAAATAAAATAAAGTGGTAATATTAAAAACAATTAAGTGGTGGACATTTTGTTTTTTGATTAAAAGTAATTTCAGCTTTTTCAGCATTGATTATTGAATCAGTGTGTATATAATATAATACATCAATGTTAAATAAATTTACTTTAATTTAGAGTAAATGACAAAAATGATTGCTGCAATTTCTAAAATGTTGTTTTCAACACAAATGTACCATGCTTGTGTTCCTTATTGTAATAGTTTATTTTATGATATTGTGTGATTTTTTAAAACACTTGCATGCCTGCATGGAAAATTAAGCTTTTGGTCCTCAGCAGATAGTTTTCAGGGGTTATTCCTGGGTCTGTGCTCAAAAATTACTCCTATCAGACTCAGGGGATCATATGGGATGCTGGGGATCAAACCTACTTATAAGGCAACCACCCTACCTATTGCTCTGGCCCGTTGTCATAATATATTATTCCTTTAATATTGTGCTGAATTTTATATGCTTAATTTTATTGACTTTTATTTTCATCTATATTCATCAGCCGTATTGTTCAGAAGTGATCCCTGAACTGGGAGCCAGGAAGAAAACTTGAGCACCACTGGGTGTTAATTGAAACCAAATATTGGATAAGATTAAAATAAATAAAAAAGAAACATTTTATATTTAAAGAATATGCTTACAGTTTTTTAAATATATTGAGATGATTACTATAATATGCTATAACTGGTAGAAAATAACATGAATCATAATTATAAATACTGCTTTTGCATTTAGACCACACACAGAGGTGGCCAATATTTACTACTTGCTTTTCTCTTATGGGTCACTCTTTTATGGGGTGACTCCTGGCTATGCGCTTAGAAATTGCTCATGGTTTACGCAGGGGAAAAAGGCATCCACAGCGGGCCTTTTGAGGAACCCCATGGGGGTTAGAATAGTTCTACCCACCAGGAAAATCTGAGGATACATATGGTGGGCTGAGTCCCCCTAAAAGCTTAGGCATGCCCTGGCAAGTGATAATTAGGATGAAAGTAGAACACTTTAAAATTTAAGTTTAGTTCATTATTTTAATATTTTATTCAACTATTTGAGAAATTCTCTTACTACTGGAATAAAGCATATTAGTTTTGCCTTGATTTTAATTTATCAATTTATACAAGTGTTATTACCCACTATTCTTTATTTGCACTCCACTTCATAGGAAAATTCAAAATGATAGGTCTATAATAGACAAGAAAATTCACCATATAGTCAAATATTAAGTTATTGTATACAGTAAAACTAAATGATCTTAATAACTAGAAAAAATAGAAAATAGTCATTATTATTATTTCACCAAATGGTAACATGTCAGATATGTAAGAAATATATATAATATATATTTATGTTATACTCAGAATAGCAAACTTTACCATTAAAATTTGGGGGGGGGCACACTCTGCACTCAGAAATCACTCCTGGCTTGAAGGAGCATATGGAATGCCAGGGGATCAAACCGCGGTCCTTCCTAGGTCGGTTCACATGCAAGGCAAACACTCTACCACTGTACCAATGCTTTAGCCCCTAATATAAATTATTTTTAAAAAACTTGAGTTTCAATTTGAACAAATTATTATATTAAATTTTTAAAATAGATTTTTGTGGTTTAAATTATTTATACATTATGACAATCCTGTATGTTCTCTAGTAGAACTATTACAATATTCCTTTATAAATAATTTTTTTTCTATGAAGAAAGCCTAATAAGTGTCCTATGTGGTGACAGGACAGCATTACATTTTTTAGGAATTTTTCCCCGCCCCCTTTTTTGTATTGAACCAAGAAGGTAGCCTTTGGGTAGTTAAGAAATATTGAATTTTTTACAAAACACATCTCCCTAATCTTGAATTCAATCAGAAACTTAAATTTGTGTTGTGTTATCTATTTTATTTTTTGTGGCACTTACAGTTTGCCTCTAGGTGCCCACCCATATATCAATAAGGATCTAATTACTTTATTTTATTCACTTGAGAAGTAAATATAAAGAAAATGTTACAGAAAAATTCAAGAGCTTTAGCCAATATTCTGAGGAAAAAATTAATAATAGGGTCTAGTAGAAAGTAAGAAAAAACAACTGAGAAACACATAACCAATTATTTATTTATTTTAATCACATCACACTTTATTTGCAAATCTATAATTTTTCTGAGTCTAGGTAATATATCATTTATATGTTAAAATTTCTCCCATACTTTTTGGGGAGACATGTGAATTAATTAAAAATATACTCAAATTGTAATATGAAATTTAGAAATGTGAATACTGAAATCCAAAGTTTAATTTTATCATTATCTAAAGCTTCTAAAATTCTGACTATTATCTAGTAATCACATTAATTTTTTATGTTATAAATATAACAACATATATAACAATATATATAACATATATAAGAATGAATAAATGTATGTATCTATGATGCTGAGACAAAAAATGTATTGTTATCGTGATTATTTAGATTATAAAGATTATATAAAAAACTTTACTAAGGGGCCGGAGCGATGGTGATGAGCGGTAAGGCGACTGCCTTGCTGGCGCTAGCCCAGGACAGACCGCGATTCTATCCCCCGGAGTCCCATATGGTCCCCCAAGCCAGGAGTGATTTCTGAATGCTTAACCACAAGTATCTCCTGAGCGTCACCGGGTGTGCCTCCCCAAATAAACAACAAGTTTATTAAAATGCTGCTCTAATTAAAGAATATATTAATGCAATGCACTTACAACAGAAAAACATTTTAAATTATCTAAAAAAAAAAAGCCCCAAAACTTTGTTTATTCAGTTTATATGGTCTGACATGACAAATAAACTAATTTTTTTATATTTTCTAATTTTGGAATTGACCTTTGTGCATGGTGATAGATGGAGGTCTGAGTTAGCTCTTCTTCATGTGGCTGCTTGCTGGGAAGAGCTGTCCCAGCACCACTTGTTAAGGAGGCTTTCTTTGCTCATTTTGTGTTTCCTGTCTCTTTATCAAAGATTAATTAACTGTATGTCTAGGGAACATTCTCTGAATAGTCAAGACTATTCCATTATCTGAGGGTCTGTACATCACAAAGAACAAGAACAATCAGTGTTGGCAGGGATGTGGGAAGAAAGGAACTCTTATTTACTGCTGGTACGAATGCTTTGTAGTCTAGCCTTTATAGAAATCAATATGGAGATTCCTCAAAAAACTGGAAATTGAGCTCCCATATGATCCAGCTATCATATCAACTCCTAAGGATATGCCCTAGGAACATAAAAAACAAAATATAAAAATGCCTTTTACTCAGAGAGGAGGCGCAGAGATAGGGCGTGACTTGCATGCGGCTGACCTAGGACAGACCATGCCAATCTACCTTTAGTAAAATTATAAATGCTTAAAACATCATAAAAAACTTTCCAATATAAAATTGAAATATTAACTTTATTTATGTACTTTTATCAATGTTCCTTAAGTCCTAGAAATGATTTGTTATATGAAATTAATCAATAACTTTCTAAGATATTTGGACATAAAATAAATATTAATTAGGGGTTTACATATATGCACTTTTTGGAATACTTTATTACAGAGGTATTAAAATATGTACTACTACAATTTATATAAAGTGCACATTATAATATTTCATATATCATACCATTGTGTGATGTGATATATGTTGTATGTTATGTTTTATGTGGTGCTTATATTGATACATATACATATGAAGAAATGTTTTTATCAGCCCCTATCTTAAAATACTTGGAATTAGTCCCTAACAAAAGAGAATCTAGGGTCCGGCGCTGTGGCGCTAGAGATAAGGTGCCTGCCTTGCCAGCGCTAGTCTAGGACGGACCGCGGTTCGATCCCCCGGTATCCCACATGGTCCCCCAAGCCAGGAGTAACTCCTGAGCATCACCGGGTGTGACACAAAAACCAAAAAAAAAAAAAAAGAGAGAGAGAGAGAATCTAGGTGCTAAGCTGAGAACAGTACAACTGGCTGTTTATTTCTATGTACATAATAAAATGGAAAAAAGAGCAGGTTGTTTAAGAAAAATTTTAGTTTCAGAATGTCTAAAATAGAATAATGGTTACAAAGATAAAAGGACACTACTGAATTTTATATAAGAGTAAAAAGATGAAAGCTAAAAATTGTAAGATCAAACAAAAAATAATCAAGAAAATTTTTACATGGAAACCAAGCGTAGCTTTATGCAAGATATGGAAACATACTGGAAGGAAAATTAGACAGACCAGAAAAAAATAAAAAAGAAACATTGCATGCAATCTATATGGGAGACAGGAAAGCAATCCTGATTAAATAAGCATTTCGTTCTATTCATTTGATCTAAGATTAATTAAAAAAAAGGTTATTTGTATTTGTTTGAAATATATGCATGCATTAATTGCTGAGATAGGTAATATCAAAGTAAATGATTCTAAAATTATAATATAGAACATCTGTCATTTGGAGTGAAAAGGTAATTATAACTATTTTCTCCAAATATTCAAAAATCTATTAATAATCTCTCATATTAAGATATTCACTAAGGCTTCCAGAGTATTAGTCATTTAGAAAAATAGGTTCAAGACAGAAAGGGGTATATGAGATGAAAAAGTGAAAATAGAAAAAAAAGAAAGCTGATTTTGTTAGAGGTTAACATGTGAAATCTATTTCCTAGAGCTTAGCTTCTTAACAGTGGAAAAATGGGCTTCTATGGGATCATGTAACAACTAGGATATTTATTGAACAGTCTAATCTCAGAACTGATAGATTGAAATATACAGACCTGTTTTTCATAATATGTGGCTATAAAGTTATCTAATACATATGTATAGGATTATTAATAGAAAAATTATTTAGAAAAAATTGTTCTATATGATAGACATTGAACAATACAGGTATAAAATAGAGAAAAAAATCTTTCCTTTTGTTTATTTTAATATAATTTTATATAGTAAATATATGTATTTAAGAGAAATATAGCCAGTTGAGTATATAGGATGAGTAAATGAATTCTTTTTCTTTGTTGATACATTTCTTAAGGCCTTTCTGGAAATTTGCATTTAATAAGAACTAACTAGTTCATTATAGAAATGCAATGTCATGTAAATATTGGAGGACTTATATTTATTTAGGAAGAGGGTAAAATATTTCAAAATAATTTGAATAGTACTTTGATATTATTTTAGACATGACTTTTATGCATTTTAGTAATAAAATTTTAAAATAAATTATTCTAAATAAGTATGTAAATTAGTTTTCTCAATGCAGTTATAGCATAGTGTACAAGGAAGAGAGCTTAACTATATCTAGTATAAGGTATAATATTTCAAGGAGATGGATATAACAGAAGCCATTATAAGTAATGTGGCTGATATTCAAATGGCATTGGATATCAATGAGTGTTATTAATACAAACTTACCATAATTTGACAGGGTATCTCTGAATATGCTACTTAAAAATTAAAATAAATAGTTTTTATAGCAAATTTTAATCACAAAGTAGAAAGAAGTTATGAAATTTATTTTATAAGTTCCTATAAAAATTCAGAAGATTTATGTAATAATTCTGTATGATGAATGGAAGACAAAAGTAATATGATTATCATTTTAGTATTTGTAACGTAGGACTTCTTAATTCTTATGGTTAGTGGAAGCAATAGGTAATTATAAAATATTATTTGTTTCACATGTTAAATATAAAATACATTTTTATTAAAAGAGCATCTTTAAATAAAAAAGAAAAAGTCATCATTTTAGTTAAAAAGAAGATGTTGGAAAAGGACAATTCATAATTGTGAGTATGTTCTACTGGAGTGTGGGCATATGCGGTAGTGCTGAGGGACTACTCCTAACTCTCTACTAATTAATCACTTCCAGTGCTGATTAGGGTCCTTTTTGTAGTGCAGAGAATTGAAACACAACATCTTTTAAACTAAAATGTTGACATTTTCTCAATATTATAGCAATTAAAATCATATAACAGGTTTAAAATAACACAGCTTACACTGTAAACAACTTACACCGATGTTTTACATCATTTAGATAACTATTTTCCTTTGATGGTAATGAAGTGAGATGCATTAAGAATCAGTAGAATTATGCTTAAATTAAATTTAACAATATGATTTTTAAATAAACTATGTGTCCAAAACAAATGACTATATAAAGAAACTGGTATATACATAACACATCTGTATATACTCTAAGAAATATAATGCAATACAATAAGAAAACACAAAAATTATCTGCTACTTAGATAGATGTGTATAGTTAAGTTAACCAGAAGGAGAGGAAGAGATACAGAATGGCCCACCTCATATCTAAAATATAAAGAAACACAGTAAGAATCAATAAATCCCTAGAAGTAATGGAAACTGAGAGGTCATTGTTAGTAGGAAGTATATTGTTATAGGGTTCTGGGGGAAATCTAGTGAGAAAAAGAAACTGGTATGTGATTAGAGGAAGCTAACACTAGTGTTTGCATGGCTGGAAACCCTGCCATTATCAATAATGTAAATCATAAACTAAAATAATTTGTAATTAAAATAAAAATTAGAACTCTGAGTATTAAATACTAAATAAAGTATAGTAGTACCTGGAATATCCTTTTGATTGAAGCTTTAGGTAAAAATATAATCTCTAAAAAAATGTATGCCTATGTTAGTAGTAAGACTGTGTAACTCCTTATTGATTACTTATATCACCATAATAGGGCAGTGTAGATAACTAATCCCCAGTTCATGAAGAAAAATAGATGAATTTACAAAAGAATCTCCTTATTTAGTTTCATGTTTGAGATGAAATATTAGGATGAAATATCCTATATTTTCAATACATAAAATATCAGCTTATGATAGTTTTTCACCTGGGGATGGATTTTGGGGGCCACACCCAACTGTATTCAGCTTACTCCTTATCTTATTCACAGGGATCTCTGCTGGCTGGAACTTGGGCACGGGGGAGCAAAATGCTGTGTAGGGGATGTGATCAGATACATTCAAGGCTAGTAACATATTGGCTGTACTATCTCTACAGCCTAAGGTTGTTTTTTTTAATATAAAATTCACATCACTGATATAATGTAGATTATTTTATATATAAATAGTTGGTGGTTTATTATGTTTCAAATTTATTCAGCTAACACCGAGTTTCAAAACACCTTTATCATTTCCTCATCCCCCTTCCCTCAGGCAATGGCAATCAACAGAGATTAATCTTTCTCTGTGGATTTAGCTACTCTAGATAAAATACATAAAGAGGAATAAAATGTATATACATATATATATATAAATGTTCATGTCCAATTTATTTATCTTTATATAAGGGTTATGAAAGATTATACTTATGTCTACACACATATTCATAGTGAGAAGGCAGAAATCTGTAAGCCACAATGAGAATATTTATAAGGAACTCCCATTTTTATATAATTTTTGGATTTTTTGGACCACACCCGGTGGTGCTCAGAGATTACTTTTGGCTACAGGCTCAGAAATCACTTTTCTCTTGGGGGACCATATGGGACACTGTGTGATTGAACTGCGGTCCATCCAGGGTCAGCCACGTACAAGGCAAAAGCCCAACAGCTGTGCCATTGCTCTGGCTCTAACCCCAAGAAACTCCCAAGTTTTAAGAAAAATCACAAACTATATTGATATTTTAATTCCGTATTTTGATAAGAAAGTCAAACATGGGAGGTACGCATAACTCAGAGTTAGAGCCTTGAACTTAGACTTTAATATTTTCAGATGATTTTTTACTTTAAAATATTTTTTATTTAAGCACCATGGTTACAAAAATATTTGTAATTGGATTTCAGTTATAAAATGTTCCAAATTTTTTAAAATAATATCTATTTAATGTTCCAAATTTGTGAGCAATTTTTTTATTCTTTAGTAGGCCACTTAGCTTTTCCATTTTTTCCCACACACCTCCCCTAAATTGCCACCAGGCCAGAAAAGCATTAAGTTAAGTAATATAACCTTTAAGGGACATACCAAATCACAGGGCCAAGGGTGGCCACTATAAAAAAGATAAAATAAAAGAGAGGATGGTGTGATTAATTTTATTTTTATTTCACTTGATCCTTTGCTTGTTTACCTTCTAGTCATAGAGATCACTATTAACTTAAATAATATGTCTAAATCATAGCACAGAATATAATATCAGCTTTATACTTCTGAGCAGATTATATGCAAATGCAAAACAAATGCAATATATAGTCTTGAAATTTAAATATTTATCTGCATGGAATTTATTTCCACCTGACCGTTCATTAACTTACATAGTCACCTACTTATATAGATTAAAATTCCAAAATAAAGTGGTCTTGTGAGGTGAAATCTTTTGGAAGATTAGGTTTAACTAAATAGAATGTGGAAATAATTTTTACCTTATTGGAAGGTGACTTCCTAGCTTATAAAAGAATAAAAGATGTACATGGAATCTATTATGCTGAGTGAAATAAGTCAGAGAGAGAGAGAAAGAGAAAGACGGAGAACGGTGTCACTCATCTGTGGGTTTTAAGAAAAATGAAAGACATTTCTCAACAATTTTCAGAGACAAAAGAGAGGAGGGCTGGATGTTACAGCACACCTCATGAACCTCACCACAAAGAGTGATGAGTTTAGTTAGAGAAATAACTACATTGCAAACTATCCTAACAATGAGAATATATGAGGGAAATAGAAAGCCTGTCTGGAGTAGAGGTAGGGGAGGGGAGGAGAGGAGGGATATTTGGGTCATGGGTGATGGGAATGTTACACTGGTGATGGGGGGGGGTGTCATCTTATATGACTGAAACTCAACCACAATCATGTTTGTAACCAAGGTGTTTAAATAAAAAAAATATTAAAAAAAGGATAAAAGAGAGGGCTGAAGAAACTTTACAATAGTTAAGATACTTACTTTGTACCTAGTACCACTTAAGGTACCCTTAGCTCCCTGAAATACCTGGGCACAAAGTCAAAATTAGGTCCTGATCTCTTCCAGAAAGAAAACAACAAATATAACAGTAATTTGATATGTCATTTTAACAGATTTTGATAAAGTTAACTTTCACATAACCAACTGGGTTCAATCACAAGAAATCTGTAATATTTACTCTATTCCACAGGGAGTGATTCCTGAATAACTGAAAAATGTATCTCTGTATAAATTAGTGTATAAATTAGCTTAGGAAAGAAATGAAACCAAACTAGAAACTACTAATGTGCTGAAGAACTAGAAAGACAATAGAAAATAAACAAACTAGAATGTCAATGTAGTTTGTGGAATGAGGGTCACTGATATATATATGAAGGGTGAATATTTTTTAAAAGAATAGTGATTAGGGCATCGATGTGAAATGATATCAAATTTATAAAACTTATAAAGTTTTAATAGTTGAATTATTATATGCCAGAAAAATAAAAAGTACATGATTTTGATGCAGAAATCACAGGAAAGTACATTAGACCACTTTAAATCATTTTCACTTAATCTTAAAGAAACTAAAAAATGAAAAAATGACAATAATTCTCACACATTGGAAATTTTTAATTTTTTTAACCTAAATTCAGTTCACTTTAGAGGTACTTAGACATATATAAAATAGAAATTTATTATGGGCAAGCGGTTTAATGGTCTTTCATATTTTCAGTAGCAAGAATTATGAGTATAGTATTTTCTAATAGAATTTCATTATTTCTATTGACACAGAAATTAATCATAACATATTATGTTGTTACATTCTATAGGTCTTAAAATGTATAATTGGATCAAATATCACAAATGCTTAATTCAAGATACTGGCATTATTTAAGATATATTATTTGAAACTGAAGTTCATTAATAAGTTCATATGTATTAGTGGACATTTGTCATCATCCAAATACATTTATGCCATTATCATAATATGTAAACTAGTGTCCTAGCATTGGCCAACTTAGTTCTCCTCTTGTTGTCTTGGTAATATATATGTAGTCAGGTTTAGTATATTATAAAATATTTTTGGATCAAGACTCAATAGAGAAGACTTCAGGGAAAACTTCTATTTCTGTCTGCCTGAGACTGTGCTTCTGAATCCCCAAAGGTTTCCTCAGAGGCCTAGGGAGTGACCCCATCAAAAACTGCATTTTGAAGCCGCTGCGTGAGTACATTCTGGCTGCGGGATTGCTCTGCCCTGCTGTGCCTTTGTTCACTCTGAGGACTGTCAACTAGAGGCAGCAGAAGAGTGCGCACTCTTTTTAATCAATAATCCCCACCACAACACCCAGGAAAAACTACACTACAAGCTGACAATGGGGAAACCTCGCAGGCAAACACCATCCACAGAGAATGAAGACGAAAGCTCGGATGACCTAATAAATTCCAACCACCTGATTAACCTTTCAGATAAGGAGTTTAGAATAGAAATATGGAATATGTTCATAGAACTCAAAAAGAGCATAGAACGATCTGAAGAGAACACAAAGACAGAAATCGGAAAACTAAACTGAAATAACAGATCTGAAAAACACGGTTGCTCAACTGAAAACCTCAATGGATAGCCTCGCCAACAGGGTATCAGCAGCTGAGGAGAGAATCGAAGTACTGGAAGATGTGATGCAGAAAAACTCAACACAACAGAAGAAATTGGAAAAGAACCTTAAGACAAATGAACAGGCAATGGAAAAAGTACTCAAGGCATGCAAACAGATGAAAATAGAAGTCTTTGATAAACTCAACAGAAACAACATAAGAATCATTGGAGTCCCAGAAACCCAGGAAGGAGGTCTCCAAGAAGAATCAACTGTCAAAGACATCATCAAAGAGATACTCCCAGAGTTAAAGACTACATGCAATCAAATCCTGCATACCCAAAGAATACCAGCTAAAAGAGACCCAAAGAAAAACACCCCAAAACATATCCTCATTACAATGACAAATCCCATAGATAGAGATAGAATACTGAAAGCAGCAAGATCAAAAAGGGAAATTACATTCAAAGGAGCATCCCTAAGACTTACAGCAGACATGTCACAAGAAACTCTCAAGGCCAGAAGACAGTGGTGGGATATTGTGACAAGACTGAATGAAATGAATGCCTCACCGAGAATACTGCACCCAGCCCGACTCACATTCAGGTTTGACTGAAGAATACATAGCTTCTTGGATAAACAACAGCTCAGAAACTTCACAGATGATAAACCAGCCTTAAAGGAAAAACTGACAGGTCTACTCTAAGACAAGAGAGACCAACAAACACAGCAAACTTATCTACAAAGATGACATTAAATCCTATGCCAATCATCTCCCTCAATGTCAATGGACTAAATTCACCAATTAAAAGACACAGAGTGGAAAACTGGGTCAAAAAGATGAATCCAACCTTCTGCTGCCTACAAGAAACACATCTGAATAGTCAGAACAAACATAGACTCAAAATAAAACGATGGAGGAAAATCATCCAAGCAAACAACACCCTCAAAAAAGCTGGGGTGGCCATATTAATATCTGATGACACCAACTTTATACTCAGAAAAGTGATAAGGAACAAAGATGGACACTATGTACTAATCAAAGGATATGTGCAACAGGAAGAAATCAGACTTTTAAACATATATGCACCCAATGAGAGACCAGCAAATTATCTAATACAATTACTGACAAATCTGAAAGAAGTCAATAATAACACAATCATTGTGGGAGACTTCAACACGGCCCTATCAACACTTGATAGGTCAACCAGATTGAAACCCAACAAGAATATATTAGACCTGAAAAGAGAAATGGAAGAAAGAGGCCTAGTAGATATATACAGGACACTCCTCCCCCAGAAGCCTGGATACACAGTCTACTCTAATGTACATGGGACATTCTCCAGGATAGATTACATGCTAGCACACAAAACATGCCTCCATAATATCAAGAGAATAGAAATTTTGCAGGCTACCTTCACTGACCAGAAGGCCCTCAAATTATATGTAAACTAAAAAGGGACACAAAAGAAATAATTTAATACCTGGAAGTTAAACAGCCTAATACTGAATAATCAGTGGGTCTGAGATGAAATCAAAGAGGAAATCAAAACTTTCCTAGAAACAAATGATAATGGAGACACAAACTATCAGAACCTATGGGACACAGCAAAAGCGATACTGAGAAGAAAATGTATAGCTTTGCAAGCACACATCAGGAAAGAAGAAGGGGCATACCTGAATAGCTTAATGACGCAGCTCATAGAATTAGAAAGTACTCAACAAAAGGACCCAGAAATAGGGAGACAGAAGGAAATAACAAAGCTGAGAGCAGAAATCAATGAAGTGAAAACCTGAAAAATGATCCAAAAGATCAACGAAAGCAGAAGTGGTTCTTTGAAAAAATAAACAAGATTGATAGACCACTGGAAAAACTAACAAAGAAAGAGAGAGAGAAACTTGATAACTTGTATTAGGAATGAAAAAGGAGAGATCACTACTGATATGACAGAGATCCAAAGGGTAATCAGAAACTACTTTGAGAAACTCTATGCCACTAAAAATAAAAACATGGAAGAAATGGATAAATTTTTGGAATCTTATAATTTTCCACAGTTGAATGAAGATGAATTAGCATATCTAAACACACCCATCACTATTGAGGAAATTAAGACAGTAATCAAATATCTGCCCAAAAACAAAAGTCCAGGCCCAGATGGATTTACTAATGAATTCTATCAAAAATTTCAAGAGGAACTTTTACTAATCCTGGCAAAACTCTTTTATGAAATCAAAAAAACAGGAACACTTCGAAATAGCTTTTATGAAGCCAACATTACCTTGATACCTAAACCAGACAGAGATGCTACCAAAAAAGAAAATTACAGACCAATTTCTCTTATGAATACAGATACAAAGATCCTCAACAAAATCCTGGCAAATAAGATTCAATTCCTCATTAAGAAGATCATCCACTATGATCAAGTAGGTTTCATCCCAGGATTCAAGGATAGTTTAACATCCATAAATCTATCAACATAATACACAACATCAACAACAAGAAAAATAGAAATCACATGATCATATCAATAGATGCAGAGAAAGCATTTGATAAGGTCCAACACTCATTCTTGATCAAAACTCTCAGAAAGATGGGAATGAAATAAACCTTTCTCAATCTAGTTGAAGTCATCTACCACAAGCCAATGGCAAATATTATCCTCAATGGAGAAAAACTAAAACCTTTCCTCTAAATTCTGGTACAAGACAAGGCTTTCTGCTCTCACCACTCCTCTTCAACATAGTACTGGAAGTACTTGCTATAGCGATTAGGCAAGAAAAAGATATCAAAGTAATCCAGATAGAAAAGGAAAAAATCAAGCTCTCACTGTTTGCAGATGACATGATACTCTACCTAGAAAACCCTAAAGTCTCTACAAAAAAGCTTCTAGAAACAATAGACTCATATAGCAAGGTGGCAGGCTACAAAATTAACACACAAAAGTCAATGGCCTTTCTATACACCAATAGTAATAAGGAAGAAATGGACATTAAGAAAATAACCTCATTCACAATAGTGCCACACAAACTCAAATATCTTGAAATCAACTTGGCTAAAAATGTGAAGGACCTATACAAAGAAAACTATAAAACTCTGCTCCAAGAAATAAGAGAGGACACGTGGAAATGGAAGCACATACCCTGCTCATGGATTGGCAGGATTAACATCATTAAAATGGCAATACTTCCCAAAGCATTGTAAAGATTTAATGCAATCCCTCTAAAGATACCCATGACATTCTTCAAAGAAGTCGATCAGGCACTTTTGAAATTCATTTGGAACAATAAACAACCTATAAAAGCTAAAGCAATTTTTGGGAAAAAGAATATGAGAGGAATTACTTTCCCCAACTTTAAACTTTACTACAAAGCAATAGTTCTCAAAACGCATGGTATTCGAATAAAGACCGACCCTCAGATCAATGGAATAGGCTTGAATACTCAGAGAATGTTCCCCAGACATACAATCACTTAATTTTTGGTAAAGGAGCTAGAAATCCTAAACGGAGCAAAGAAATCATCTTGAACAAGTGGTATTAGCACAACTGGCTAGCCACTTGCAAAAAATTGAACTTAGACCCCCAGCTAACATCATGTATGAAGGTTAAATCTAAATGGATGAAAGACCTCGATATAAGACCCAATACCATAAGATATATAGAACAACACGTAGGTAAAACACTCCAGGACATTGAAACTAAAGGCATCTTTAAAGAGAAAACTGCACTCTCCAAGCAATTGAAAGGACAGATTAATAGATGGGAATATATTAAACTGAGAAGCTTCTGAACCTCAAAGGAAATAGCACCCAGGATACAAGAGCCAACTACTGAGTGGGAGAAAGTATTCACCCAATACCCATTAGACAAGGGGCTAATCTCCAAAATATACAATGTACTGACAGAAATTTAGAAGAAAAAACATCTAATCCCATCAAAAAATGGGGAGAAGAAATGGACAGACACTTTGACAAAGAAGAAATACAAATGGCCAAAAGATACATGAAAAAATGATCCACATCACTAATCATAAGGGAGATGCAAATCAAAACAACTATGAGGTACCACTTCACACCACAGAGATTGGCATACATCACAAAGAATGAGAACAAACAGTGTTGGCAGGGATGTGGAGAGAAAGGAACTCTTATCCACTGCTGATGGGAATGCCATCTAGTTCAAACTTTATGAAAAGCAATATGGGGATTCCTCCAAAAACTGTAAATCGAGCTCCCATATGACCCAGCTATACCACTCTTGGAAATGTACCCTAGGAACACAAAAATCAATAGAAAAATCCCTTCCTTACACCTATATTCTTTACAGCACTGTTTACCATATTAAGACTCTGGAAACAGCCAAGATATCCTTCAACAGACGAATGGCTAAAAAAAACTGTGGTACATATACACAATGGAATATTATGCAGCTGTCAGGAGAGATGAAGTCATGAAATTTTCCTATACATGGATGTACATGGACTCTATTATGCTGAGTGAAATAAGTCAGAGAGAGAGAATAAGACACAGAATGGTCTCACTCATCTATGGGTATTAAGAAAAATGAAAGACATTCTTGCAATAATAACTTTCAGACACAAAAGAGAAAAGAGCTGGAAGTTACAGCTCACCTCATTAAGCTCACCACAAACAGGGATGAGTTTAGTTAGAGAAATAACTAAGTTTCGAACCATCCTACTAATGAGAATGTACGAGGGAAATAGAACGCCTGTCTAGAGTACAGGTGGGGGTTGGTTGGGGAGGAGGAAGATTTGGGGCATTGGTGATGGGAATGTTGCACTGGTGATGGGTGGTGTTCTTTACATGACTGAAACCCAAACACAATCATGTATGTAATAAATTTGTTTAAGAAAGATTCAGAAAAAAAGACTCAATAGAAACGAGAGGAATGTTACTGACCAAAGCCCAGATCCCTGAATGTAGCATATGAAAAAGTTTCCATAAGATGATTCTTGGAATTGTTGTATATAAAAGTTTTTCCTTAGGACTGTTCTGTTACTATTGCCCCACCTAGCCCTTCCAGGTGGGGCGCTGTGGAGTTGGGAATAAATAGCTTGAGGGACTAGCGAATATGGTGAGATTTTTGCTCTTCTGTTTGATTTTGGCTCTTTTCAGATGGAGTCAGCCCAAAGGGTTTGGCCACGTGAAGCCATGTTCAAAGATGGCCACCACCCCTTCTAGGGGCAAAAATTTCAGTAATACAGGGGAGTTGAACACTTGTATCACTCCCATCCAAGACCCAGGACTGAAACTTTGTTACAATAAACAAAAACCTCGGCCTCCTCAAAAACTGATTAAAAGTTTAAATTGGAAAAGGAGGAGAAAAAAGACTATTGAAAATGGACTGATTTTCTAAAAATGACCTTTGGCTTGAAATTGGATTTCGACTTTAAAACTTCGGACTGGACTTTTACAACTCTGAACATCCAAAAGCGCCCTGTAAAGGTGTGGCCGAAAACTTGCTTGCTAAGTGCCGCCCGGAGGGGTAAAGTGGCGAAAAGCTTCTAAAAACCCCTAAGTGGCAACGCCTGTGGCTCAGCTCGGCTCGGCTTGGCTGGGCTCGGCTGGGCTCAGCTTGGCCCGGAAAAGCAGAAAACCTGGAATCCACCCTCCAAATCACAAAGGTGAAATGGCGCGAGTGAACCGGCCTGCAAAAAGTTTAAAAAAGCCATGTGGTGAGATCAGCATGGGACAAATTGATCATCTGAACTATGGTTTTAGGTGTAGGAAATTAGTGGGTAGTTATATTTTACTCATAGTTGGTGATGGGATAAGTTTTAGTTAGTGGTTAAAAATAAAAATAAAAGGGAAGTAATACAGTTTAGCCCATTTAAACATCTAATTTCTAACCGCCTGCATCTTTGTCTTAAGTCATTTTCTTTATAATTTAAATGTGTTTTGTTCTCTTTCATAGTTAATATTTTCAATTGCAAAATGTTTTACTGTGTGTATTTTAATGTACTTAGCCTGCTTTTAAAATGTATGTTTGCATTTATGCTGTAGTACTTGTGTGTAGAAAATGTTAATAGGAACAGGAAGTTCCCCCAATATAGTTTAAAAGTATAGGAACATGAAAGTTCCAAAATAGTGCTTGGTAAAAAAGCATTAAGAGAATTTTAGTGTATAGTATATTTTGCAAAAATGTTATGTTTTTGAAAAGGGCTGTTATATTAATTTTCACTTTATTACGTTGGTGCATAAAATATTAGCCCACCTTTGGCTAAAGGCGGAGTCAGAATTACAATAGGGTCTTTATATTTCAAAAAAGGGGGAAATGTAGGGTACCTATCTGAGACCCACCCATTTCTGGGAGGGGTCTTGGGAACCGGATATTAGGTGTGACCTTACCTGCAAGACCCGGCCCATTCCTGGGAGGGGTCTTGGAAAAGTTAGATAAGCCTTGAACCGAGGGGATTCGGCCCCTTTCGGCCCTGCTGAGCTCTCTGGCTTTAGGGTCTCTGCCTCTTTTGGTTTTGGACCAGGATGGAGGCCAAGGGGAAGATGGCTGAAAGGGTTTAGACGCAGGGTAGCCTAGAATGGCTGAATGCTTAAAAGGTTATGAGATAGGCCACACACATGTGGTGAATAGGGCATGAATAAAGCTGATGGTTCCTGATGCCTGCCTGTGAGTGAGTCTTGGCCTGGAACCTGCCGGTTCATGGGGGTTGCTGAGCCACGTGGCCTGGGATGGCAGAAAGAAATCCATCGCCATCCAGCCCCATCGTTATTTATTTGATACTACACCTGAAGAACCAGCAAGTTGAAAATATGTCAGTGGTCTTAAGGAAAAGAAATAATGTGGAGCTATACATTTGTTCTTGATGTCTTAAATCTTCTCATTATAAACTTTATTTTGCAGTAATTATATATATATATATATATATATATATATATATATATATATATATATATACATATATATGAAAAAATAGAAACCTGAACGTCCCCTTGCGTAAAATACTCCAAATAAATGTTTCAGGTCTATTGATAATTAAAGCATTAATTCATATAAATATATGGCTCTTCAATTACCACTTGGACTGATTCCTGAGCACAGCACAGAAATAAACCCTGAGTAGATCCAGTATGGCCCCAGAACAAATAAAACAAAACAAAAGCTATTCTCTAGGTTCATCTTATTGTACAACTCTCAGGAAGATTTTATTTTATATTTTAATCTTAGATTCTGATAATTTTCTAGCAATTTTTAGCTGTCCCAAAATAAGGCTGAATGAAATTGATATAAAATTTCAAGTTTATATAAAATTTTCTTGAATGTGTGCCTTCTCCAAGTTGCCTCTTCTAAATTATGTCTAAATATTTGAAGTTTAACTTCTGTTTAGGTTTGATTTTCAAAAATGTCTTCTAGGTAGTGAGACTAATAATTTTAACAAATTTCATAACATTAATGTGAATAAGGTAGGTACATTTAAATTCCTCACACATATGTTTAGACACTTATTTACATTTACTGAATATAGAAAGATGTTAAATATACTTTATATTAGCTGTCCCATACTTAAAAGGGGAGGGACCCAGAAGCAAATTTTTCTTGTGTGTGCTAAGCTGCAAAAATTATTTTTCTAAATATATTTGACCTTTATAGATATATAGAAAAAAATAAAGGTGTATAATTGTGTTCTCCACCTATTTTACTTTCTCTATTGTTTTGGTGTGTTTTAGAAGATATAACACATTTACATTTTATTTTATCTAAACTGTATGTATCACATACTTGATGTATTTGATAATAAAACATTTGTATCCAGGTAAGTGGCAACAAATTTTTTCACAGAAGAAAATTAAAATAAAAATTAATAAAGAGAAGATAAAGGAAAAATGAAGTATAAGAACAAGAAAAGGTGCAAAAATCACTGTATCTTCAATGAGGTCAATAAATCATTATCAGAAACTTTAGTAAGTTCTTATTACTAACGGAAAGTTCTGGTACTTCATTTTATTCTAAACCATAGGTGACTTCAACTACATATTAATGTGTTCCTAATGGGGATGACAGTACTAAACAAAATGGGATTTCTGCATGGTCCAGGAATTCTAAGCACTATTGTTGATACTGTGGCTTTTGTAGGGCACGTTTTTGGCTGCCAAGTCTTTCAGTAGTATGGGAAGGCAGCAGAAAGGGTAATCCATGCAATCACTTCATAAAAGCCTTCGTGATTTTTTCCCAAATACTGGCTCATCTGAAGTTTTGGTCAAATTGGTGTTTCTTCAGAGTTGTAGAGGAATAGTGAAGCAGAGTCTTAGGCTAAGTAGTAGTCAATGTGGTTGATGGATGCAACAGATGTGGCTTTGGCAGTGAGGGAGCTTCTCCAACCCTCTCCTTTTGAAATTGCCATTTTTGAGCTGAATGGCCAGTATACTCATAATTTTTTCAAGAGTTGATTTACATTTCATTGAAGAGCATAATAAGTCAATGGAACTGGCTGCTGACACAACTGTCTCTGACTTCATCTATGATATTCATTTTCCAATACTTATCTGGTCATTTACCAACACTCCTCCTTTGATTTTCTGTGTCTTGTCATCTTCCTGTTTTTGAAGATATAACCTTTGACCCAAAAGTCATAAATTACTGTCAATTGCTTACTTATAATAATAATTATCATGTGTGTAATTACTATAGTGCTTATTAGGTAAATGTTAAGCATGAGTTGACCTACAATCCCGATTTTTCCATTTTACAAAGTCCATATGAGATTGTTCTCAAAAATTGACAGACACACATATGTGTTTATACAAGTGGCCTCTTATCAAAATATTAAGAACTGATTTTATAGTGAGACCTCTTTTCTAACAATGCCAAACTTCACTCTGACTATCATCTAGATTAATAGTTATTTAACTACCGAACAATTATGATAGTTATTAATTAGTCTCGAGGAACAACCACTTGCAATGCTATTAATCAGTTCATCATCAGATATAAAGAGAAGGAAAATAATCTATTTTTGCTGCATAATAAGCTAGGCAGGAATTATTCAGGTAATAAGAAAAGGTTATTGTAGACTTGAAAGAATAAAGAAAGTTTTTGTGAGGCTTATGAGAAATAATTATTTGTATAAGTTCTAAGAGTAAATAGTGGTGGTCAATACAATATAGCCAACAAAACTAAGTGATTAAAGAATGGAATCCTCCAAATGCGTGAAGTACTTAAAATCTTACATCAAAGATGTATAGAAAATATAATATAAGGTGAGTACTTGGGCTATTTTCTAATCAATTATAAAAATATAAACACTAGATTTACTGTGTGTGAAAGCTAAGTAGAAATTCATATGTGCTTTATTGTCAAAGCTTGAACTCTATATGCCACCTTCTATATCACTTTTAAACTAATTTTATAGCCAACATGTTCACTTTAATACCACTTATCTAACCTAATATTACTAATACAGACCTAGCCTAATTTTACTATTATCATTGTGGATCTCATCACCTTTATTGACCATTGAAATCATCTTCTCTTGGCATGTTATATACACTAGAAATATTGAATTAAAAAATTATTTTCAGTACCGAAATGGTGGTGCAAATGGTAGGGGGTTTGTCTTGCATGCGCTAACCTAGGATGGACCACGGTTCGATCCCCATATGGTCCCCCAAGCCAGGAGCAATTTCTGAGCACATAGCCAGGAGTAACCCCTGAGCATCACTGGGTGTGGTTCGAAAACAAAAAATAGCGTTTTCATTTTACACATGAAAACAACATGAAAACTCTCACTATTCCTAAAATTATATAGTGTCATATATCTGTGCTATATTGTAGTCTTGTTTTTTTCTTTTTAAAATTATTTAATGTAATTTTTCTTTAAGCCAATAAATAATATAATCTCAATTCTGTTGATACAATGTGTTTATTCTTGTTATTTAGATAATATACATATAAGGGCTTTTAAATTTATAATTTATATTTTCAGAGCAGAGCTAGTGAACTTC